>NC_057814.1:170354552-170363020 GCF_018294505.1 Triticum aestivum | reverse complement strand
ACTGTTCATCCCAGAGGCAGCATCGATCGGCCTCAGTTAGCAGCAGTAGCGAAGGAATCGCTTGATCGGGTTTAGTTAACAGCCATCGATCGATCGCTCGGGTTCAGTAACGCGTAGCCTGCAGTGCAATCGCCCGGGTTCAGTTAGAGCCAACGCCTCGCACACACGCGCGTACGTGTACGAGAGAAACGCGCATCGCTCGGCCCCCGACCTCCCACCGTAACCGGGAACTCCCCGAAATTTTCCTCGCCCTCGCTTCTACCATGGTTTTTTCCGTCATGGACGGCCCAAAGAATGACATGCAGCTGCGTCTCCGGCCCGCCCAGGACGAAAAGCCCATTTTCTGTCATGATTTTTTGTCATAGAAGTAGGAGCCCACCACATCTATGATGATACCGGGTTTTGTCACAATTATCGTCATAGAAGTGTCATATGTATGACAAATTTTTTTTTCGTTCGGCCCAAAATGTCACGGATGTGTCTTTTTTTGTAGTGAAGGCCAGCAGGACGGTAGGACGGAGGTCACCGCAGAGCCCACGGCAGCGTCACCACCAGAGCCTTTGGCAGGTGAAGACCATCTTTTGTAAGGATAGCTTGTACTAGTTGTCCCCCTTCAAACTTGGCCATTGTGGGATCCCTTCCCGCCTAACATTTGGGAAGAGGACCCGGGCCTCTACAAATAGGACCTGGCCACCACCGTAGCAAGGGACGAATCATTCAGATCACCCTCACACCCACCAGCTCATCGAGCTCAAGAACACCTCTCCTCAGGAGGCTGTTCATCCACTATACTAGTTCATCCGCAGCCCCTCGAGGCAATCCACCCACAAACTGGAGTAGGGTATTACACCACAAGGTGGCCCGAACCAGTATAACCCTCGTGTTTCTTGTTCCTTGGGTTCATCGAGCTAGGCAGTGAGATCGTTGAGCGAGCGAGCTAGGAAGAGAGTGTTCTTTGTGCGCACCCTAGAGTTCGAACCTCAAGGGTTTGCCGGAACCCACGAATCCGACATTTGGCGCGCCAGGTAGGGGGTGCGCCGAAGCCCCTCCTCCATCGATCGACCCGTCGACACGCCGTGGTTCCGATGTCGGACGACCCAAGGACCCACACCGACCACTGGGCTGCTTGGCCCGTCTGGGCGGCACCAACCGCCCAAGAAGACCTCAACTCCGCGCTCCAGGCGGCCCGTACGCCGCCGAACACCGCCGGATGTGGGCGGCGCGGGCCGACGCCCTCCGCCCTCGCGTCGCGGCGCGCGCGTGCCACCATGCGATCATCAGGCTACGTTGCGGCAACGGCACCGCACACCCGGTGGGAACATGCAAACATGCGAGCCGCATTAATCGTGGCGCGGGAGCTACTACGATGCAGGCTAGCGGAGAGCGGCCGCGATGCGCTGCTGGAACGCATCGCCGAACTGCTGGACGCTGCCTGCAGAGGTACGCCGCCTTTCTGTTCCATGCCCATGCCTCAGGTTGTGGCAGAGGCGCGCGCGAGGCCCCGGCGAGCTCGCGCGCCTCTTGGGGCGCCAGGGGGACCCGACAACACCAACATGAACCCCGGCGCTACCCGTCCTGCCGCGATGGCGCCGTCGCCAGGAGGGTCAGGCGCTGGCGGGCCACCTCGAGGACGCGCTGGAGAGCCGCCCAGCGGCCACCAGGCCCAGGCACCTCGGGTTCTGGCTCAAGGCGCGGAGCACCCAGGCGACGGCTCCGGCGGGGAGGCCGAGGACGCCTACGTCCCCTGCATGGTGAATCTGGGGTACACGCCGGGGGAAGGCTCCAATTCGTTCCCCGAGCTAGAATGGGAAGGCGGAGCACTCGAGACCGGGGCCTTCCACAAGTCGCCAGGAGGCTTCGCCGACCCCTTCAGTGACAATGACGGCGGGGTACAACCTATGTCTCAGGAACAAGTTTACACTAACCATGGGCTGCAGGTGAACCAAACCGCAGCAGCGGTCCGAGACCGCATGGCGGTGGCTCCACCCCCTACCGGAGCGGTGCACTGGGAGCTGCGCGGGAGAGGCCTGGAGCGAGGGCCCCCTCTGCGCCACACGAAGCAAGGTGCTGCACGGAGGTAGGTCCTTGCCGGGGAAGGTGGTGGCGAGCCTTTCCCCCCGGCAGAGGGCCCATGGTCGCCGAGGGCACCGCTAGCGTCCTCCTTGCCCCTTGGCCTCGTCCTGGTTTCCGGACGCCCCAATGGTGGTCGGGGGTGGCGCAGGGCGGGACCCTCGTGTGGCGATATTAAGCAAGGCTCGCGCCTATGAAGGTCTCCGCTCGTGACACTCTCACGTAATAATGAGTGGGGCTGTACACGCCCTGGAGTCTCCAGAGTGCCGCCCTTGGGCCTCGGGGGCTCCCGCCCACGTCCTAGTGGAAGCACCATGCTCCGCGCTGGCCGTCGGCCCTGTCCACCAATGACTATGCCCACAGCCAGTGAAAGCACATAGCTCCGCGCTCGTGGGAAGACAAGAAGACTAGCTAGGTGCCGGATGCGGCCATTTGCTTTCATCCCTGCTTTCTGTAACTCGATTCGCCGCCCTTTTTGAGCTGAACTTGAAGTCGTATTTTCGTTGACAAGTGTGGGGGCAGTCTTTTCTCGTTTGTGCTGATTTCTTATGTTTTTTTATTCCATGCATTGTTTCGAGGCTCGCGCCTTCTACCCCTCCCCTTGCGAGCGCCTCGCGATCGGGGGCTGGGCGTGGTATGTGCGCGTCCACCGCGCTCGGGCAGACCGGGCGGCGGCAAATCCCACAGGACCACTACAAGCACACCCTGCCATGGTCTGGCACTCGCTCCTCGCGAGGCCCTCTCGAGCTGAGTACCAGGCTCCTCGAAAGTCCAGAACCTCGCGAGCCCACAGAGGGCTCCCCTCGGGAGAAAAGCACATCGGCAACTACAAAACTAGCTCAAGGCCTGCTAGGGCCAAGGTAAGTCACAACAGCAAGCCTGCTGAGGGGCTCGTAAGCTTGCAGAAACGCGTTGCAAGATCGGTCTAAAAAATAGAAGGTTAATTTACATACGTGAGGGCCCCCCATCCAAAACACTCTTACGCCTTGTGGGGCCATGTCCAAGTCTTTGCATACAAGTTCAAGCAAAGGAGCATGGGCTCAATTGGACATGCCACTCGCGGCGTCATCATGGTCGCTCTCGTACGCGCTGCTGGTGCTGTCGCCGATGTCGTCTTCACCATCGTCGACCGCGCCGCCTTCATCCTCCACGACCACCACCGCATCATCCTCGGTGGCGAAAGCCCTGACCAGGGCATCCACGTTGTCGTCCACCCAGCGCGCCAGATTGTCCCGGATGGCCCCAGGCACCGGGGGGATAGCGGCGTCGAAGTCGAAGTGGGGGTCGAGGTTCCGGAGATGACTAAAGACGCGAGAGAACGCGCGCCCGAGGAGGCCTCGGCTCCTTTCCTCAACAAGCTCATGAGCGCTCGCGGCCCAGTCCTCCAGGCGCATCACGACATCGGTGAAGAAGTGGAGATGGCCGGCGTAGTCTTCCACGCGGGGATGAGGGATGTTCTACTCGTAGATGATGCCCAATGCCCGATTAGCCCTCACTCTCAGGGCCTGGAGTATGGGGGCGTGCTCACGCTGCAATGTCTGCCGACGGCACGCCTCCTCCCTGTTTTTCTGCGCGAGGGATGCAGCGTCATCAATCTGCTGCTAGAGTGAAAGCAGATCAGCGCGAGCCTTGGCCAGGTCGGCCTGGGCGTAAGTCTGGGCTGCCACAGCGATCCTCTTGCGCTGCTCCGCCTTGTCTAGCTCGGACCAACGGGCAGAAATCCTGCCCTCAGCTTCAGCCTCCGAGAGCTTCAGCTTCAAGCCATGCTCGTTGGACAGATCCGCGCGAGCCCTCGCCACCCTCCGGTCGACCTCCTCCTGGATTTCGGCTTCGCGGGCAGAGACGGCATCTTCGGCCATGGCCACATGGCGCTCCCTCGTCTCCAGCCGCTCGTGCTCCAGGCCATGCTCCAAGGCCTCCAGCGCCAGCGCCTCCTCGCGCTTCAGGATCTCCTTCTCTTCAGAAGGCACCCCCTCATCGACACCAAGACGGTTCAGCGCGCCTCTATCTGCTGCTCCAGGGCAGCGTTCAAGGCCAGGAGCTCGCGTTCCTGCTTCTCGGCGCCCTCACGACAGAGGTCGGCCTCCTTAGCCTCCTCCAGGACCCGAGCGCTGGCTTCGCGCGAGGCCGTGAGTTCCATTGTGGCCTTTGCCTTGTCACGCTCATGCTGAAGCTGCCCAAGGTTGATGGCGATCTTCAACTGGTGCCACTCACGAGCCAGGCGGAGGTCCTCCGTCTTGAGGCGAGCGCCAACCGCTGCGAGCTCTCCTCCAAGGCGGCTCAGCGCAACCATCGCCTGCTGCAAGAGCTCATGGCGTACGACACCGCGTCCGCGCGCAAGCTCCAGGGCGCAGCCGAGTCCGTCCTCTGCGTCAAGGGTTGCTGGGGAAGTTCGAGCTGGCCTGCTTGACCCCGGCAAGGAGCTCGAGGCCGGCGCCTTCTCCGCCCCCTCACGGGCCGCGGTAAAGGTGCTAGGTGACGTGACCTCACCACCTGAAGACGAGGCCGGTGCTGGGGACGCCCAGCCGCCGGCGATGACCAACAGAGGAGTCCTTGGCACGCCGGCTGCACCCCAGGCTGGAGCGTGAAGAAGTGACGCCAGGAAAGACGGATCAAGGCCCCAGGTTGGCGCGTCTGCCTCCGAAGCGGGCTCCAGGCCCCGCACGGCGGTCCGGCAAGCAGAGCTCAAGATCAATGACGAGTTGGTGGCTGGTGAGGGCCGAACCTCGGGAGATTTCGCCGTTCCAGCCGAGGGAACCCTGAAGATCATTGGTCAAAAAAGGATGCAGCACTCAGAAAATAACGCAGATGAGGTACTTACTCATCTTTGGCAACGTATTTCCGCTGCTTCAACGGGCGGTAGGCGCCACCATTGTAGCTATGGATTGGCTTCCTCTTGCGGAGTGCTTCGAAATTCAAGCGGAGCTGGCCGAAGCCCTGGGCACCATTGCCGTTGCCTAAGGCAACTGGCGGGGTTCCCGAGGGAGCGACCTCAGGAGCTTCTGGTTGCGCCGACCCCTCCGCTTTCGCCTGAGGCTTGGGGGCTTTCGGCCTCAGAGCCTCGGAACGCGACGGCCCCGCAACCATCGCCCCGGGGCAGCTCACCCGAGCCTTAGGAGCCGCCACCATGGGGGCCACGACCGGCGTCGCTTCCTCGGCGGCCATTTCGCTGGCGTTCGACGGTGCTCGCCCCCCTACACCAGCTCCCTGGGTGAGCTCCGAGGCGGCAGCAGGCAGGGGGAACACAAAGACAGGGCTTTTGGGGCCCTTCGAGGCCAACCGGGCGCAGCCCCCATTCGTTGAAAGGAGGCATCTGCCTCGCGAACTCCACCTTGTTCGAGCAGTAGTACAAGAGGCAACCCTCCTCCGGTAGATTGGCTGGCGCAGGGTCACCCGTCAGGAGCTCGAGTATTGGACGCCGTGCTTCGGGAGGGAGAGCGGGCGCATGGAGCCTCATGGGGTCCCCGCAGCCGGAGAAGGCCCACATTGGCAGAGAGTGGCGCTGAAGCGGAGCAATGCGGCACCGGATGAACTCCTTCACCATCATAGGCGCCGTCACCCCGAGGTCCTTCAGCCTGGTTAGCCGACGCCAGACGTGGGCGAGCCACCGGTCAACAAGCTTCGCATTCCCCCAGCCGGAGCTAGGGACAGCTGGAGCTCGCGGAAGCAGGAGCAGGGGGTTGCGCACACCAGCGTCCACGAACACCCACCGTTTCCGAAATCCGCCCACAACCGGTGAAAGCTCAAAGTCTATCCCCGAGCCGGCCGTCGCCGCTACGGCTTGGAGGGTCATGCACCCAGAGCGCTGGCGGTCGTCGGTCAGGTGCAACGAGAAGAAATGGCGAAGCAAGGCCACGGAAGGGGAAATGCCCACCATGGCCTCACAGACGAAGGCGAAGACGGCAAGGAGGATGATGGACTGGGGATCCAGGTGCAATGCATTGACTTGGTAATGCGAGAGCACATCGTTGAAGAAGTCGGAGAAGGGGGGAATCAGACCGGCCCAGAGGGCGTGAAGATGAATGGGGATCTCGATGGCCGTCATATCAATTGCGGAGCGGGAAGCGGGCCAGGCCACCATCGCCTTCCATTCATTGTAATCTGAGGCAAGCGCGGGGTGAACCTTGTCCATCGCTTCCTGGTTAAGCACCATCGACCGCTCGATGGCGGGCTCGAAGGCCGGCGGCGCCTGGGCTATGGTATGGTTCTTCTTCTGGTTCGGCACCATGGCAGCAGAGGGGATTGGAGCCGGGTCAGGCCAAGGGAGGTGGCGGCTGTTTCTGGGAGGTGGGGTAGTTCTGGAAGTGCGCTGCTAGCAATGGGGGCATAGTACTGTTGGCAACGGCGGCCGCCCAGCTTGGCGGATATCAAGGCCGCATGGGGGAGTGGAGGCACCCCCGTATCACCAGTCACCACGCGTCAATCAAGGACGCAGGCGGTTGGGGCCCGCGGTGCTCCGCACTTGCCATTTGGCTTCGCCTCAAAGCCAAGTCCGAGCGCGCCTTGGGCCCGGGGGCTACTATCGGCGTTCTGGGACCGGGGGTGCCCAGACTTGCCTGCCTGCGAGCTTGTGCGTGGCTCCACCAACGGCCTGGTACGGCCCATCTTCGGCAGCAACCACTCAAGACCCTCGCGAGGGAGCAAGCCTCGTGAGGCGGACGACACCAAGACCTCCTCAAGAGCAGCCTCACCAGGCTGGCTCCCGAGGGGCGGAGATCTCCATGCAAGGGGCACCTCGCGAGGTTCATGTGACGTGAGCCATGACGACCAAGGCCAGGCGGGTGCCAGCGGGCGCAGTGTACCGGTTTCCTCTTTGGTGCTAAAGGGGTAAGCACAGGCGAGGAGTCCCGAGGCGTCAGGCAAAGGTTTCCATATCAGTGCATCAAGACCAAGGACAGCAGGACGATAGGACGGAGGTCATCATGGAGCCCACGACAGCGTCACCACCAGAGCCTTTGGCAGGCGAAGACCACCTTTTGTCAGGATAGCTTGTACTAGTTGTCCCCTTCAAACTTGGCCATTGTGGGATCCCTTCCCACCTAACATTTGGGAAGAGGACCCAGGCCTCTATAAATAGGACCTGGCCACCATCGTAGCAAGGGACGGATCATTCAGATCACCCTCACACCCACCAGCTCATCGAGCTCAAGAACACCTCTCCTCAGGAGGCTGTTCATCCACTGTACTAGTTCATCCTCAGCCCCTCGAGGCAATCCACCCACAAACTAGAGTAGGGTATTACACCGCAAGGTGGCCCGAACCAGGATAAACCCTTGTGTCTCTTGTTCCTTGGGTTCGTCGAGCTAGGTCGTGAGATCGTTGAGCAAGCGAGCTAGGAAGAGAGTGTTCTTCGTGCACACCCCAGAGTTCGAACCTCAAGGGTTTGCCGGAACCCATGAATCCGACACACCTCGCCGTCGAGGCCACCGTCGACGCCTCACGCGCCGACACCGTGTCACGGTTGGCTACTTTACACAACAGTTCGTGGCGTTTTCTCGAGGCCACCGTCGGTGCCTTCGACGAAGACTACGAGGTGTTTTCTCAGCGTGCACGTGCTTACCTCATCTCGAGAGCCAACAGGTTGGTGCCCGGAGCGGCTCAGGCAACTCACCACTACGACGAGGGCACCCACGATGTGGAGGCATCGCCCTCTTCCATGTCCAAGGAGCCAATCGTCATCGATATCTCCGACAATGAGGAGTAGCTTGTCTTATTAGCTCACTATAAGGACCCATGTTCAGTTTGCTAGCTACTGCCTTTCTTAACAAATTCTAGTGGATTGTGATATCTACTTTTACCATGCAATCTTCTGCTCTAGAGTATATGTTCTATATGTCGTGCAATGTGGTGTTCAGTTAACTATTTGGTTCAATTCTGCAAATGTGAAGTTCAATTCTTCAGGGTGCAATTTTCCAAGTTGTCAAGCATGCTTGGTTTGGTTAACTGTCCGATCTTCTATTAGGAGTATGTTATATTGTGCAATATGGTGCTCAGTTAAAGTTTGGTTCATTTGTTGTGGTGTTTAGTTAACTGCTTGGTTCAATTCTGCAATGCGATGTTCAATTGTTGTGGCTGCATTCTGTTATTGTATACCATGTGAGAAATAAATCGAATTTGGCTGTACTAAATACATGAGAAAGAAATACAATTTCTATATTTCCAAGTTGTTAAGCATGCTTGGTTTGGTTAACTGTCTGATCTTCTATTTGGAGTATGTTATATTGTGCAATGTGGTGCTTAGTTAACATTTGGTTCATTTGTTATGGTGTTTAGTTAACTGCTTGGTTTAATTCTGCAATGCGGTGTTCAATTGTTGTGGCTACATTCTGTTATTGTATACCATGTGAGAAATAAATTGAATTTGGTTGTACTAAATACATGAGAAACAAATACAATTG
>NC_057814.1:170323216-170354422 GCF_018294505.1 Triticum aestivum | reverse complement strand
TGGTGTTTAGTTAACTACTTGGTTCAATTCTGCAATGCGATGTTCAATTGTTGTGGCTGCATTCTGTTATTGCATACCATGTGAGAAATAAATCGAATTTGGTTGTACTAAATACATGAGAAACAAATACAATTGCTATATTTCCAAGTTGTTAAGCATGCTTGGTTTGGTTAACTGTCTGATCTTCTATTAGGAGTATGTTATATTGTGCAATGTGGTGCTCAGTTAACGTTTGGTTCATTTGTTGTGGTGTTTAGTTAACTGCTTGGTTCAATTCTGCAATGCGATGTTCAATTGTTGTGGCTGCATTCTGTTATTGTATACTATGTGAGGAATAAATCAAATTTGGCAGCACTTAATACATGAGAAACATATACAAGTGCTATATTTCCTATTTCTTAATCATACTTGGTTTGGATAAATGGGTTTTCCATGTGGCTTGAATTAATCTGATGAATCTGCAATGTGCTTATTTATCATCAACATATTTTACTGATAGCATGCGAAACCTGATGACTAACTACCTTATATGTGTTGCAGGGAAACAATGGGAAGCACTGAGGTTTACAAGATGGTACTAACTATTATACCTTGCCTTTTTTATTCCTTTGCCCCATTTCCAATATAGAGAAGATATTTATGCACGTCCTTGTTTTCTAGGCTTTCCAAAGCAGTTCATTGATGATTACCTCTCAAACCACCTCTGTGGTCAGGAGGCGAGGAAAGTTTTCATACAACACCCACGGTTCAATATTGAAGTTAAAGAGGTTGAAGGATGGATGGTCAATCATCCACATGCACTGGCCTAAAGTTGCAAAGACCTTCAACATGAATGAACGCTCAATATTCGCCTTCCGCTTCAGCAGTTTTCCACATGAGATGCATCTGTCTATCTACCATCTATGATGCTAATTTTGAAAGGTTCTAGATGTTGCATTTGAAACTTGGTGCTGGTGCAGTTGTGTAATGGGGTAGCTGAGTGCTGAAGATATATCATGTTGTACTGGATGTATTTCAATTATGAAACCCTGCTTCCTTAATATGGAAATGAAATATATTATGTGCTTAATATGACTGTCAATTAGATTAGTAAATGGATTTATTAATAATAGGGCAATTAGCCTGCTAATTGGGTTTTCCTATTGCAAACGGTTATTGAGAAAACACCATGGGCGATGACCTTAGACAACACACACAGTTTCTAGGAATAAACCGTGTTGGATCAATGAACAATCACACACGACATTCTCTTGAAAACTGTTTGCGTTACGCCACCTTGCGCAAATGTTTTCCTTGGAGTGACTGTGTAGGATGTATATACGAACGGAAACGTTTAGTGGGGACTGACTGTGTGGGATGTACTTACGACCGGAAACGATTTTGCCTGTATAATTGTATTTTTTAGCACTACTATACGTGTACCGTATTTGGTCGCTCGTCGGTCGCACGCGACCTCATTTTGCCGAGCGTGTGTGCCAGGAGGGCATATCCCCGGCGGTTTATGGGTCGTGTGGGAAGGACCCCCCTATCGCAGTCTCTCACTAGGTGACGGTTCCGAATGCCATCGCAGAAAGGGGTTAAAAACCATTTGTATAGCATCGACGCGTACCAGTGAGGTGTCTGCGCAGTGAACCAGGCAATCAGACTATGCAGCTTTATCACTTTTACTTAGCCATAGGAGTTTGACAGTGGGACTAAGTACTAGCCCCTGGTGCGTATGCGGCTATCCGAACTGGGATGCCTTAGGCGCGTGACTGGACGAAGGCTAGTCCTTCGTATAATACGGAAGAAATCACAAGAGATTTATAGCAAGTCGCTGAATCACCCACCAGCTCTCGCCATATCATGACAGTCAGTTTTCGGCTTTCTCTACTGAGGTGTTTGATTGGATGAACCAGAAACACAATCACAGTAGTTCTCCCTTTACTACCTTAGTCGAACAAGCGGAATGTAAGGTAGTAATCGCAGGAGCCGGGCAACCCAACTATTGACCAAAGACATGATTCGGAGCTGATGCATATCATGCTATCTTCGGGACCCCGAAGTATACCCTAGAAGTGTTCGGACTTTTTTCTAAATATGTGTGGCCGAATAGAGCCCCTGGCATTTAAGCCGTGCCAAAGTATATATGGCAATCTGACGCAAAGAAGGAATACAGATTTATGAAATAAACCAATACCGAACAGGGGTTGGTGAAAAAGGGTTTCCATTATAATCCGATTGATACGTCAAAACGTGCGATTACAGATAATGCCATAAAGATCAAGGCTATTTTACATGCCGAGAATTTGTACACAAGGGGAAGCTGTATACAGGGCCAAAAAAAGAAAATGTATACTTGAAGATTCCATTGACGCCCTGCCGCACATCTGCGCCGCTATCGCCTTGGTGTCGAATCCTTTGAGAGGAGAAATTGATGATCGCGTATATAAAGAGGGGCCTAGGAAAGAGCCCTTTTGCGACCTTCAGATGATTAGATTTTAAAGAACCTATAATATTAGGTAAAAAGAAAGAAAAGGAAAAAGAAAAAGTGGAGGTCAAAATGGGGTTGAGCCGCACTGTAGGCCCTAACAGAATTGTGGCTCCGTCATTGCCCAAGGTATTTTAAGTGCGTAGTTATGCACACGCGGTACGTATGCGGCGGTTAGATGCGGTGATCGACGGAGGCAGAACTGCTAGTCCAGCTCTGGATTCACCGAGCTGTCATTCTGCAGAGTGGACCAGACTCGTTTAACAGTGTCCGACGGCTTGATGGCCGATGAAGTGTTCGGCTTGATGAGGCCACTCTGTACCTCGGTTGCAAGGGGTGCGGTATGCTCCTCAGTACGGAGGGAGCGCTCCATATTTACATTGACTGTTATAACGCCGCGTGGTCCGGGCATCTTGAGCTTTAGGTAAGTATAATGCGGAACTGCATTGAAGCTGGCGAAGGCGGTTCGTCCGAGCAGTGTGTGATAACCACTGCGAAAGGGGACAATGTCGAAGATCAAGTCTTCGCTTCGGAAGTTATCTGGTGAACCGAAGACTACTTCCAATGTTAAGGAACCCGTGCAGCGGGCCTCTACGCCAGGTATCACTCCTTTAAAGGTGGTGTTACTAGGCTTGATTCTTAACGGGTCAATACCCATTTTGTGAAAAGTGTCTTGATAAATCAAGTTAAGGCTGCTGCCGCTGTCCATAAGGACTCGGGTGAGATGGAATCCGTCGATGATTGGATCAAGGACCAAGGTTGCCGAACCTCTATGACGTATACTGGTCGGGTGATCCCTACGATCGAAGGTGATCGGACAATCCGACCAAGGGTTGAATTTTTGGGCGACTGGCTCTACGGCGCAGACGTCCCTTAGTGCGCGCTTGCGCTCCCTCTTGGGGATATGAGTGACGTATATCATATTCACTGTTTTTACCTCAGGGGGAAATTTCTTCTGCCCCCCTGTGTTCGGTGGGCGGGGCTCATCGTCGTCCTCGCTTGGCGGCCCTTTCCCCTTATGTTCGATATTTAACTTACCGGCCTGTTTGAAGACCCAATAGTTTCTATTGGAATGGTTTGCAGGCTTATCCGGGGTACCATGAATCTGGCAAGGCCGATCGAGTATTTTGTCTAAATTGGATGGGTCGTCCCTGTTTCCTTTGAATGGCTTCTTCCGCTGACCGGGTTTGGAGCCGCTGAATCCGGCATTGACCGCTGTATCTTCGGTTTCTTCATTGTTGTTCCGACTTTGTGTTTGTTATGTCACGGTCGTCCATTGCTGTCTCTGGCTTCGGAGGTGCTGGGGTTGCTCGTACTATTGCTTCAACGAGCTAACCAGTTGTCTTCTCGCGCACAGAAGCGGTCATGAGTGCGGTAAGGACTACCATGGACTTTGGCTTTTCTTGGCCGAGGTGTCGGGCTAGCCATTTGTCATGGACGCTATGTTTAAAGGCCGATAGGGCTTCAGTGTCCGGACAGTCGATGATTTGGTTCTTTTTAATTAAGAACCGAGTCCAGAGTTTGCGGGCTGACTCTCCAGGTTGCTGGACTATGTGACTAAGGTCATCGGCGTCCGGTGGCCGGACATAAGTACCTTGGAAGTTGTCTCGAAATGCATCCTCCAAATCTTCCCAGCTGCCAATAGAGTTCTCTGGGAGGCTGTTTAGCTAGTGTCGTGCTGGTCCCTTTAGTTTTAGGGGGAGGTATTTAATGGCGTGGAGATCATCACCGCGAGCCATGTGAATATTGAGAAGAAAATCTTCAATCCAAACCGCGGGATCTGTCGTTCCATCGTATGCTTCAATGTTTACGGGTTTAAACCCTTCTAGGAACTGGTGCTGCATTACCTCATCGGTAAAGAATAAGGGGTGTGCGGCGCCTCTGTATCGGCCAACGTCACGACGGAGTTCGGATGACATCCCGTGTTCGTTTTTAGCCCGGGTGAGGTTATGCTTATCGCGCCAGGCTTAATGGTCGTCATCTCACGTTGGAGCACATCCCCTTGATCCATAGATTGATCTGGCCTGACCGGCTCTATTGTCCAGGTCTTGGCGTGAGTCATAGGTGTAGCCCGGAGCCACTACCTCTTTGCCTCGACGGCGAGGTGGTGCGGGCTAGTGTTCAGCGTAAGAAACCGCTTTGTCTTGCCCACGTGGTGGTTGGTCTGGTTCGCCAGTGAGATTATATCTTGATGGTATTGGCTCAAGGGTCTCGTCGTTGAATTGGGGCAGTAGCCGTCCCTTTGGATAGCTCTTTGTTGGGCACTCGAGGCTGTATTTCTTGGCGGCTAGGACCTGTGTCCATCTGTCGTTGAGCGTATCCTGTTCGGCTTGAAGCTATTGTTGTTTCTTTTTAGGCTCCTCGCAGTTCCGATGAGCTGTCGCTTAAAGCGCTCTTGTTCGAGGGGTTCCTCTGGCATGATAAAGTCTTCGTTGCCAAAGCTGACATCCTCCTCGGAGATTGGTAGGTAGTTACTGTCCTCCAAATCCTCATTCCCGACTGGCTCATCGGGGTTAACTTGTCCCTCCTCCCATTCGTCTTGCTCGGACGCAGGCTCGGCGGGGTCTTCGGGATCTTCGGCATCGTCTGGAGTATTATTGTCTCCGGTGCCAGTATTGCTTTCCTTTTCGCGACGCGATTTTGAGCGGCGCTGCTGACGTCGACGTTTTGGTGGTACCTCGACGGGCTTATCCTCAATCGGATCCTTGCTGCCGTCGTCGTCATCCTTTTTAGGTGTATCTACCATATACACATCATAAGTGGAGGTGGCCGTCTAGCGCCCGGTAAATGGTGGGTTTTGGCCTAGTTCGTCTCCGGCGTCGTCGTCCATACCGTCGATGTCTTCGGAGGCGTAATCTAGCATGTCGGTCAAGTCCTCGACACTTGCTATTAAGTGGGGGTGGGTGGGACGTAAAATTCCCCGCTCTCACCCACTAATCCGGGTTAGGCATAGTTAGGAGGTGATACTTCCATGATGGAGAGAGATCGCATTAAGTCCAGGGCCTCGCTTAGGAGCGAAGGCCGGACGGGGAGCCGAGTTCCTGCGGAGCTGGGCATGGTACATGACACCTGGCCGTGCTCAATGGGCGCAGACCTTGAGAGCTCGGTGCCAGCCTCAAGGGGTGAGTTCGGCTCTCCGATGACAGGGAGAGTCCTGCTCGATCCCGGGCTACCCGAAGATATAGTCACCTCTGGGTCTCCGGCAAGGAGCTCCATAGTAGGAGAGAGTCCAGTGGGTTTCAAACTCCCATCTTCGGATGAGGTGGTCTGCTCTGGATCTATGGCCAGGGCAGGGATGATAGTTGGTCTTTGAGCGGTGCCTCATGACGGATCCGACGGGTTTCCTTCTTGAGAATGAGGAATAGCGGTCGAGGCCGTGAACCCTTCGAAGATCAAGTCTCCTTGGATATCGGCGACGTAGTTTAGATTTCCGAACCTGATCTGATGACCAGGGGCATAGCTATCGATCTGTTCAACATGGCCAATTGAATTGGCACGTAGAACGAAGCCGCCAAACACGAATGTTGACCGAGGAGGAAGGTTTCCCCGGAAACAACATCGTTGTCGATGATCGAACGAGCCATCGAACCTTCTGGCGATGACACAGTGGAACTCTCAATGAAAGCACCAATGTCGGTGTCAAAACCGACCGATCTCGGGTAGGGGGTGAGGGAGTCCTGGATTAGGGGGTCCCCGGGTGTCCGGGCTATGTGACGTGGGACGGACTAGTGGGCCGTCAAGATACAAGATAGAAGGCTTCCCCCCGTGTCCGGATGGGACTCTCCTTGGCGTGGAAGGCAAGCTTGGCGTTCGTATATGAAGATTCCTTTCTCTGTAAACCGACTCTGCCCAACCCTAGTCCCCTCTAGTGTCTATATAAACCAGAGGGTTTAGTCCGTAGAGGCAATCATAATCATACATGTTAGACATCTAGGGTTTAGCCATTACGATCTCGTGGTAGATCAACTCTTGTAACCCCTATACTCATCAAAGTCAATCAATCAGGAAGTAGGGTATTACCTCCATCAATAGGGGCCAAACCTGGGTAAACATCGTGCCCCTTGTCTCCTGTTACCTTTGATCCTTAGACACACAGTTCGGGATGCCCTACCTGAGATCCCCTGGTTTTGACACCGACATTGGTGCTTTCATTGGGAATTCCTCGCTGCTTTCAATGAAGGATTCGATGGCTCGTTCGATCATCCACAATGATGCTATTTCGGGGGAGTTTTTTCCCTCGGGCCAAATTTTTGTATTCGGCGGCTTCGCGCTGCTGCCAACTCGATGGGCCACCTCGAGCAGATCAACAGCTACGCCCCTGGTCATCAGATTAGTTTTGGGAACCAAAACTATGTCACCGATATCCGAGGAGATTTGATCCTCGAAGGGTTCGCGGCCCCGATTGCCGCCCTGGCCTAAGATCCAGAGCATGCCGCCAGGTCCGAAGACAGGAGTTTAGAGCCCACCGAACTCTCTGCAATTACGGAGCTTGCTACCAGAGATCCGGAGGGGACAACGTCATCCGCAAACCCAAAGACGAACCGAACCCTCCTCACCACTGAAGTACCGGACACTCCGCCGGACTCTAAGTCCGAACTGTCGGGGTCCGTGTCATGCGGACACCGCCAGGAGGCTTCAACCCCGGACTACCCCATGGACTCTCGTTTCTCTGCCAACCCTCGCCCTTAAACGAGGCTCTAGACTTAATGCGATCGCTCGTCATTACGGAAGGATCGCTTCCGAATTATACCCAACCCAGACTAGGGGCTGAGGGCGGGGAATTTTACGTCCCACCCACCACCCACTTCATAGCCACTGTCAAAGATCTAACCGACATGCTGGATTATGTCTCCGAAGACATCGATGGTATGGACGACGACGCCGGAGACGAACAAGGCCAAGACCCTCCGTTTATCGGACGTTGGACGGCCACCTCCACATATGACGTATACATGGTGGATACACCTAAAGAGGATGACGACAAAGGCAAGAAGGATCCGGTGTAGGACCAGCCTGCTGAAGCACCTCCAAAACGTCGACGTCAGCGGCGCCGCTCAAAATCGCGTCGCCAAAAAGACAGCAATACCAGCACTGAAGACAATAACACTCCGGAGAACGCCAAAGACCCCGAAGCCCCTGTCGAGCCAACATCCGAACAGGATGATTGGGAGGATGGACAAGTTAATCCAGACGATCCCATCGGGAACGAGGGCTCGGAGGACAGTAATTACCTACCAATCTCTGAAGAGGACGTGAGCCTCGGCGACGAAGATTCCATCGTGCCGGAGGAACCCCTCGAACAAGAGCGCTTTAAATGCCGGCTAATCACCACTACAAGAAGCCTGAAAAAGAAGCAGCGGCAACTTCGAGTTGATCAGGATCTACTCAATGACAGATGGACTAACGTCCTGGCTGCCGAGGAATACAACCTCGAACGCCCAACTAAGAGTTACCCGAAGCGCAAGCTACTACCACAATTTAACGACGAGGCCCTCTTGAGCCCATACCAGCAAAGCATAAAACTGCTGACGAGCCCGACCGACCGCCACGTGGATGGGACAGACCGGCTACTCATGCCGAACACCAGCCCGCGCTACATCACCGTCGAGGCAAGGAGGTAATGGCCCCGGGCTATACCTATGACTTACGCAAGGACCTGGACAATAGAGCCGGTCTGATAAGATCAATCTATGGATCGAGGGGGCATGCTCCAACGCGCGAAGACGACCATCAGACCTGGCGGGACAGACACAACCTCGCATGGGCCAAAAACCGCATACGGCCTCCGTCCGAATTACGCCGCGATGTCGCCCGGTACAGAGGTGTCGCACACCCCCTATGCTTCACCGACGAAGTAATGGAACATCAGTTCCCAGAGGGATTTAAACCCGTCAACATAGAATCATACGACGGTACGATAGATCCCGCAGTCTGGATTGAAGATTTCCTTCGCCACATTCACATGGCTTGCGGTGACGATCTACATGCCATCAAATATCTCCCCTTAAAGCTTAAGGGACTAGCATGGCACTGGTTAAACAGCCTCCCAGAGAATTCTATTGGCAGCTGGGAAGATCTGGAAGATGCCTTTAGAGACAACTTCCAAGGTACCTATGTACGGCCCTCGGACGCCGATGACCTTAGTCACATAGTCCAGCAACCCGGAGAGTCAGCCCGAAAACTCTGGACAAGATTCTTAATTAAAAAGAACCAAATCGTCGACTGTCCAGATGCCGAAGCCCTAGCGGCCTTTAAACACAGCATCCGTGTCGGGTGGTAGGTGCAACATATGCCAACGGGTGGCTTATCATTGTGGGAGCCAGTAAGACGTCGCCGGTGCCTGGAAACGGGATGAGGCGAAGACATGCACGCTGGCGAATCTTACCCAGGTTCGGGGCTCTCCGTGGAGATAACACCCCTAGTCCTGCTCTGCGGGTTCTCCGCATGATCACTAGATCAAACAAGTAGCCACAAATGCTCCTTGAGCTGTCGGGTTCGAGGGAGAAGAAGGGCAAGGCTAGCTCTCCTTTTCTCTCTATGTGTTATGTGTAATTCTATGAGACCAACCCTTTGCATGGGTGTCCCGGGGGGTTTATATAGGCCTACCCCCCCAGGGGTACAATGGTAATCCGGCTGGGCGCGGGTCCCAGCCGTCAGTGTCTGTGCTCGCCGGCTTCTCCGCCGGCCATTGGGGGCCCGCCGACTGGTGGGTCCCGCTGGCTGCCGGCCTCTTGGCCGACAGGCCGGCCCCACCGCTTGGGGGCCTTGTCGGCGGCTGGTTACTGTTGCCTCGCCTCTGATGATGAGGGCTTTGTCGAGGTAAGCATGGCTACAGTGCCGCCGTTTTGCGGACTCTCACTGTAGCCTCACCTCGTCTTCTCTCCTTAATGAGGCACATGTTTCGAGGGGGGAGGTAGCCGGCTATTGGGAGCCGGCTACGCCCCTGGCCGACTAGGGGAGGCCGGGCCGCCTTTGAGCGTCTCTCTAGCTAAAGGGGCCCGCTGCCCGCGGGCCGTACTAGCGCCTGTCGTGGGTGACATCGAGGTCAGCATGGCTACAGTGCCGCGCCAGACGGGGGATGGTTGACCCGTACGGCGCCCTGTGGCCATGCCTGTTCCGGGATTCGGGGGTAGTGGGCTGTACTGCGGCCACGCCCCATCTTATCATCGTTATGTGGATGCAGTCTTGGTGGGTGCAGTCTTGGCCGGCTTCCGGGAGTCGGCATTCTTCATGGCCGGCTTCTGGGAGTCGGCCCTCTTGAGGCCGGCTTCCTGGAGTCGGCTATCTCGTATCTTTCTTGGGGGAGGTTTTATGAGACTGGGTCGACTTCTGAGAGTCGGCCTTGGGGATAGTCGGCCGGAGGAAGGCGGCCTTATGCCTTGTGTGCTTGAAGGCTTGAATGGCCTGATAATTTTTTGAAGAGCCAGGGGGAGTCGGTTAGGCTAACCGTGGCCATTTACTCCGACAGTAGTCCCCGAAGCTGGTTGGGCTTCGAGGTTGAGTGGAGGTCGAGAAGCTCGGGCAGCTACTTATCTTGACGAGCCGGCAGCTGGGAGCCGGCTTCGGTTGGGCGCGCCGTCTTGGCAAAAAAAATTTAAAGTCGGAGGGCGGGAGTCTGTTGGCGCGCGCGCCGGGCTGCGGGCCGGCCGCTCGCCGCCTGTGAACCACGTGGCATCCCTCGACTGAAAAAAGCCTGCCAGCCCACTCACGCAACAAGACGTCGCCGTAGGTCGGGGGCCCACCACTCCTACGCCCAGGCCCGGGCGCGGATTCTCTGCGGCCCAAAGCCGTCCGCACGTCTTCCTGCGGCGGTTTCGGCATGTCTTTAGGGCGCAGTAATCGCGGGACGTGGGGGAGTGGGTGTAGTTAATCCCACGTCCCACCCCATGCCTCGCCTCCTCGGCTTCGCCGCATGAGGCTACAAGTAGGGGGAGGAGGGGAAGCGGCAGACGCTCGCACGCTCCTCTCCTCTCCGCCATCTTCTTCCTCCTGCTCTCCCTCACAGCAGTGCCTCGCCGCCGCGCCGTCCCACCATCCTTTTCCCCGCCGCCGCGCTCATTCTCGGCGGCCTCACGCCGCTATGCAGTACGGCGGGGACTGGGACGGCTCCAACGTCCATGAGGACCACGTTGAGTTCCTCCGCAAGACGCGGCGGCTGCCTGGCGCGGATAAGGTGCGGGTCCATCTCGCGCCTGAGAAGGAGATCACGCCGGAGCCGGAGGAAGGCGAGCGGGTGGTCTTTCGCTCGCATTTCTTGCACGGCATCGGCTTGCCAGCGAGCGCTTTCTTCCGTTCTTTTCTTGAATTCTATCAACTCCAGCCGCACCACCTCACCCCGAACACGGTGGTGCTGCTGTCCGCCTTCGTCACCTTGTGCGAAGGCTATCTCGGCGTTCTCCCCACCCTCGAGCTCTGGGGGGAGTTCTTTCAGTCTAAGCTGGGCACGTGTATGCAGGGCGTGCCGGCTCAGAGTGGCGCCTTCATCGCGATGCGGAGGGTGGCAGCCGACAACCCCTTCCCCGTCATCACGCTGATCCAGTCGGTGAAGCTCTGGCAGAAGTCATACTTCTACGTGAAGAACGTCGCCCCGCAGGGCGACTACGTCAATTTGCCGGCTTACGTAGCCGGCCCGCCGGCGGGTAGGCGGCCCCAGTGGTCCTATCGGGCTGTGACGCTGACGCCAGTTGGAGCCGCGGCTGTCGCCCGACTGCGGGTGATGATCCAGTCGGAGGGCCTGACTGGGCCCGACTTGCTGGCCGCCTTCGTCATGCGCCGGGTGCTTCCGCTTCAGAGCCGCCCTCATCTGATCTGTCAGATGAGCGGCCAGCTTGATCCGAGTCGGATGTGCACCAAGGACATGCCGCACGACGAGGTGGCCCATATGGTGAATTACCTTGCGAACTGCAAGCTCTCCGCAGAGTGGCAGTTTGGCAAGGAGCCATATTCCCGAGCACATCCGCCGCCCACGGTATGTTCTCTTTTTCCCTTTCTTCTCTTAGTTCTGTCGCCGAGTTCCTTTTGGCCGACTCTGACTAGTCGGCATGTCTCGACAGAGCCCTTTCCTTCGGCCTGCAGGCGGGTCGGAGGCGGAGCGCTGATTCATCCCCGACCGGACGGAGCACGACCTGGAGGACCCCGACTTGGGGGCGGCCGCCATGGATGACAACACCAAGGCGGGTGGCGGCCAAGCCGGCGGCGAGGCAGGCGGCTCTGGGCTTGGAGTCAGCTTCGACGACTGGCCGGATGATGATGAGGTGGAAGTCGTCCCACGCCGCCAGCCGGCGTCTGGCCACGACGCGGGTTCCTCCGCCGCGCCGCCTGCTCGGGGTGGCGGGCAGAAGCATCATGCCGCGTCGGGCTTGTTCGGCAGTCGGCCGAAGAAGCCCAAGGGCGGGGCAGCGGCGACCAGGCGGGAAGAGGCGGCCGCGAAGGCGGCCCGCTTCCACAAGGCGGTGAAGCAGCCGCAGACGGTGTCGGCGTAAGTGTATACTCCTTCGTGTGTTCTTTTTTTTTCTCTGGTAGTTCCTGAGTCCTTGTCCTTTCTCAAAAAATCAGGGCTCCATTGTCGCTCGAGCGGGTTGCTGCCGCCTCCGTCGTTGGATCGCCGGGAGGATCCGGGAGCACCACTCGCCGCGTGGACCCCCGTGCCGAGCTCCAGGCGGCGACGGAGCGAAACGCGCGGGAGGCGCGAGAGGAGCGGGAGGCGGAGGAGTTGAGGGCGGCCGCCGCCAAGGCGGCACAGGAGGAGGAGGCGGCGAAGGTGTGCGCCGATGCAGCGGCTAAGGCCCAAGCGGAGGCTGCGGCCGTGGCGATGGCGGAGGGGGCCTTGCTAGTCACCCCTTTGCGCGTCGCGGCGCCTGAGGCCCCAGAACCCCCGCCAGAAGAAGCCGACGGTGACCAGCCGGGACTGGAGAGGGAGGGCGACGTCGTCGTCCCGGAGAGGGAGGCAGCACCGGCCCCGCTGACTGGGGCGGCCCAAGGCGGCCGGCCTAACTTGCCGCCCGCGCAATCGGCCGGGGGCGAGCCGGCCGCGAGGACTGACCTGGTGGTCCAGATGCCGTCGCGCCAGCGCGCAGGGAAGGCTGCATCGGAGCCGCAGACGGCCGCGGGCTCTAGCTCGTCGGCCCAGTACATGGAGGCGGCCAGCGCCAGCTCGGGGTGGACGCCGGGTGGAGGGACGGTCGTGGTGAACGTAGCCGCGCAGGACGTCCGGAACCGGCTTCAAGCCCAGGCTGCGGCGCTGAGGAAATATAATGACGAGTTCCTTGCGACGCGGGCGGCCATTCGGGTTAGTCCTCTTGTCTTTGCTGTTTTGATCTTGGTTTCTTCCGTGGGGGCGCGTCAGCGCACCCACTCGGTGTAGTCCCCGAGTTCCGAGTCGGCTGCTGAGCAGGCGGCTTGGAACTTCCTAGCGGGCCTTGTTTTGCTATTCTTGTTCTCATTCGCTCCTCTGCCTGACTTGCAGGACTATCACAACCTCCGCGCGGCTGCCTTCAACTCCCAGGCTCGGGAGCTGACTCAGAAGGCTGCTGACCTATCTGAGAGCCGGGGTAAGTGCTTCGTCTTTTATCTCACGTGGGGGCGCGTCAGTGCACCCAGTGGGTGTAGTCCCCGAGATTCGGGCCGACTGCTGAGCAGTCGGGTCGGATCTTCCTTGACGACTTCTTCCTTATTGCTTCTTTCTTCTCTGCCATCCCTGCAGCAGCCAACGCCGGTCTAAGGGAGCAGCTGGGCGGGACTCAGGCCGCCCTCCGCACTAAGGAGGCCGAGCTTGCTGCCTTGGCACAGGAGCGTGACCGCCTGGCCAAGAGGCTGGCCGACCAGGAGGAGAGCCACAAGGCGGCCCTGAAGGCGGTGCAGGACAGCAAGGCCGCCCTCCAAGCCGAGTATGAGACAGAGGCGGCTAGCTGGGCCGAAGCGAAGCAGACGCTGATCAATGGCTATGGCTAGATCGAAGACTTGGTTGACGGTAGGCCGCCTTCCTCTTCTGTCGCTTGCCGTTTTTAGCTCGTTTTCTGACTTGGTGTTTTTCTCTTGTTTCTCTTTCTTCCTTACGCAGAGTACTTCCCTGGCTACTCTACCGCCGCCAACCAGGTCGTCGAGGCCCACCGCGAGGCACAAAGGCAGGCTGGCGCCGAAATCGCACCAAACGCTCACTGGTCGCTGGAGGAGCAGCTCTTGGCGATCTAGGCCCGTCTCCAGCCGGCTCATCGCCTGCTCCGCCGGCTTCAGCATGTTGGGGCGCAGGTGTTGGCCGCTCTCTGGCCTGGTGAAGTGGTTCCCCGCACCCCCAGTCGGACTGCCGACTGGCTGGAGGTGGCGGTCGGCCGCTTCGAGGCCTGGAAGGCTTCGGCGGCTCGGTCCGGCGCCAGGCGGGCGCTGGAGTTCGCCAAGGCCTGGTATCCTGAGCTGAGTCTGGACCAGCTGGCCACCTGGTGGCAGGAGGCCGACACGGAGCTGGAGCCGGCGTGGTCGGCTATCATCCAGCGGGCTTCGGCGATTGCCGACTACACCGACACCTCCGCCTTCACTCCTGAGGTGGATGACAACGGTGTTGCCCAGCCGGAGGAGTGGTTCGGGCTGAACCTGGCAGACGGCAAAGACTCGGCGGAGGAGATCGACTCCAGCGACGAGGGCGAGGAGGAGGAGGAGGAGGGTGAAGACGCTGGGCCAGATGGTGGAGCGGCCGGTCAGCCTCAGCTTGACCGTGCCTCCAGCAACAAGGCACGCGCGGGTGCATCGCCTGTAGCCGGCGATGATCAAGCCGAGACCCGCCAGCCGGCCACTCCTCCAGCCGGTGGCGCCGTCTCCACCGACCAACCCGGCTCCCACACCGCGCCCTTAGTCTAGTCTGCTGCCTCTATTTTCCTGTTTTACCACTCTTGGAACAGTGTTTTGTTAGGTTTGCACAATTCCACCCACTGGGGGTGTATTCGAACTATGTTGATTGCCGGCCTGTTGGGGGCCTTATGTGTAAATATGAATATGCATGCGTTTGGCTTTCCCTTGTTCTTTGCTTTTCATCCTTCTGCTATTTCCTTTGCCGCCCTCCCTTGGTTGCCGCCTCCCCAGTCGGACAGTTGCTCTGCAATCTGTGGCTGGAGAAGTGCTTGGCCAGTTGGGAGGGCAATTACTCTAGCTTTGTTGGATTATAGCGAAGTGATTGGGAGGCTGGCCAGCTGGCTGTTTTGACAGCCGGCAAGCGTGGTTGGAGACCGTCTTTTCGTTATACAAGTTCGTTAGTCCTTCGCCGTTTTTCATGTGGGCATCCGTTCTGCCTTTGGCTCTTGCTAGTCGGACAGTCGGTTCTTGGAGCTGCGACTTTCAACAAGAGAGGGCTTGGGTGCCGGCACACTACTTGTCTGACTTCACGTAGAACTTTACTATAACTTAAGGCGGCCAGTCCCCGGGCCGACTAGTGGAACCCGGTGCGAGACAGAAAATCAAATGTAATAATACATTCATGAATATGACACTCGTCATTCATAGATAAAGGAGGGCAGTCCCCGAGTGCTCCTCGGGGGGCCCGTTGTTTCGTACTTAATACAAAAGGGTAGCATGATACATACTGCTTTCAACTGTAAAATCTTCTCAGGAGGTTCGCGTTCCATGGTCGCTCCGACTCCTTGCCGGAATCATCCCTCTTGCGTGCTCTTGGTTTTTGTGCGTCGATCAGGAAGTAGGAGTCGTTGCCTAGTGCCTTGCTGATGACGAAAGAGCCTTCCCAAGGGGCCGAGAGCTTGTGCTGGCCGGCTGTTCGCTGGATCAGCCGAAGCACAAGGTCGCCCTCTTGAAAAGATCTTGGCTTGACCTTGTGGTTGTGGTAACGGTGCAAACCCTGCTGGTAGATGGCGGACCTGCTGAGTGCTAACAGCCGGCCTTCTTCCAGCAGGTCAACGCGTCTTCTCGCGCTTCCTTGGCCTCCGCCTCCGTGTACATGGTGACCCGAGGCGAGTCGAACTCGATGTCGGTTGGGATGACAGCCTCGGCACCATATACAAGGAAGAACAGAGTGAAGCCGGTTGACTTGTTAGGTGTAGTACGCAGACTCCAGAGGACAGCCGGCAGCTCATCGAGCCAGCAGCCGGCCGATCGCTCCAGTGGTACGACCAGTCGGGGCTTGATGCCGGAGAGGATGAGTCCATTTGCTCTCTCGACCTGGCCGTTTGACTGCGGGTGGGCAACGGACGCTAAGTCCAGTCGGATACCCTGCGTCACGCAGAAACGTGCCAGTGCTCCTTTGGCAAAGTTTGTGCCGTTGCCGGTGATGATGCTGTGCGGCACACCGTACCGAGTAGTGATGTCCGCAATGAATGTCACGACAGTCGGCCCATTCAGCTTCTTGATCGGCTTTGCTTCGATCCACTTGGTAAATTTGTCCACAACGACAAGCAGATGTGTTAAGCCGCCGCGGACTGTCTTGAATGGGCCCACCATGTCCAGCCCCCAGATGGCAAAGGGCCAGGTGAGGGGGATGGTCTTGAGTGCAGAAGCTGGCAGGTGTTGCTTGGAACTGAAGACTTGGCATCCTTTGCAGCTTTTGACTATCTCTTTGGCATCTTCCAAAGCAGTCGGCCAAAAGAAACCGTGGCGGAAAGCTTTGGCCACAAGTGATCTTGAGGCTGCGTGGTGGCCGCATTCGCCTTGATGGATATCCTTGAGGATTGCCACACCTTTCTCTGGCTCGACGCAGCGCTGGAAGACTCCAATGATGCTGCGCTTCACAAGTTCTCTATTTATTATTGCATATGCTCCGGCTCGACGTTGCACTAGTCTTGCCGAGATCTCATCAGTCGGCAGCTCTCTATTGACTAGGAAGTTGAGGATGGGCTGGGCCCATGATGGAGATGTGACTTCTTCGACTGTCAGTACGGCCACTATGACTCGGGTGGGCGGGTTGGGCGGTGGGAAGTTGGAGTCGGCCACCGCTTCTTGTGTCGCTGTAGTCCCCGGGCCGACTACTGCAGTCCCCGGGCCGGGTTCTGAAGTCCCCGAGCCGTGTGTGACTACGGCAGTCCCCGGGCTGGTTGTCGAAGTCCCCGAGCCGCCTGCTGGGTGCCTCCAGTCGGATCCGGCTGCATCGGTGGCACGCGGTACAAAGATAGAGTCCGACTCTGGAGACGGCTTGATGGACGGTTTGAGGAGGGGCTGGAGAGAGACACCGGTCGGTATAGCCTGTCGGGTAGAGCCGATCCGCGCCAGGGCATCTGCTTGGTCGTTGTCGGCCCGTGGCACGTGAAGGAACTCGCACCCTTCGAAGTACCCACTGATCTGCTGGACGAGGAATCGATAGCTCGCCATGTTTGATCATTGGCGTCCCAGTCGCCAGATGACTGCTGGACCACCAAGTCTGAGTCACCATAGCACAGGATCCGGCGTATGCCGAGCTCTTTGGCTAGCCGGAGCCCGTGTATGAGTGCCTCGTACTCGGCCACGTTGTTGGAGGCGGCGAAGTGGATTTGGAGTGTGTATCTGAGTTTGTCGCCTTTGGGAGAGGTGAGGACGATGCCGGCTCCCAAGGCGGTGCGCATCTTGGACCCGTCGAAGTGCATCCGCCAATGGGTAGAGTCCGGAACCGGCGGTAGGTACTGGGTCTCGGCCCAGTCGACGAGGAAGTCGGCCAATGCTTGGGACCTGATGGCGGTGCGGGGCTGGTAGAAGATTGTGTAAGGCGCCAACGCGATGGCCCATTTAGCCACCCGGCCGGATGCATCCCGGCTGCCTATGATCTCGGCAAGCGGGGCAGTGCACACGACCGTGATGGGATGCTCTTGGAAGTAGGGCTTCAGCTTCTTGGCGGCGAAGTACACTCCATAGCACATCTTCTGGTAGTGCGGGTAGTTTTGCTTTGAGCTGGATAGTACTTCGCTTAGATAATACACCGGCCTCTGGACTAGCTGGGCTCGGCCTTCTTCCGGGCGCTGGACCACGACAACTATACTGACCACTCGGCTAGTCGCGGCAATGTAAAGGAGCATGGGCTCCTTCTCAGTCGGCGCCGCCAGGACAGGTGGAGTAGTCAGCATCTTCTTCAACTCATGGAAGGCTTGGTCTGCTTGGTCATTCCACTCGAAATGAGTGGATTTCTTCATGAGTCGGTACAGGGGGAGAGCCTTCTCTCCTAGCCGGCTGGTAAAGCGGTTTAAGGAGGCCAGGCACCCAGTGAACTTCTGCACATCCCGCAACTTGGTGGGAATCTCCATTCTCTCAATGGCCTTAATCTTCACAGGGTTGCACTCAATGCTGCGTTCGGAGACCAGAAAGCCTAGAAGCTGGCCGGCTGGTACTCCGAACACGCATTTCTCGGGGTTGAGCTTGATCTGGAACCGGCGCAAGTTGGCAAACGTTTCTTTGAGGTCCTCCAGCAGGGTGCCGCACTTCTCTGTCTTCACCACAATATCGTCTACATAGACGTGGGCATTCCCGCCGAGTTGCTTGAGGAGGCATTTCTGCATGCAACGCTGAAAAGTGGCACCGGCATTCCTCAAGCCGAATGTCATAGTCAGGTAACAGAAAGCTCCGAATGGTGTGATGAAGGCAGTCTTCAGGCGGTCTGCTGGGTCCAACTTGATCTGGTGGTATCCAGAGTAGGCATCCAAAAAACTCAACAGCTCGCATCCGGCCGTGGAGTCTATCACTTGATCAATCCGTGGCAAAGCAAACAGATCTTTGGGCCAAGCCTTGTTGAGGCTGGTGTAGTCTATACACATACGCCATTTGTTGTTCTTCTTCAACACCAAGACTGGGTTTGCAAGCCACTCTGGAGAAAATACTTCCATAATAAAGCCGGCGGCGAGGAGCCGGGCTATCTCTTCTCCTACGATTCTTCGCTTCTCTTCTGACAGTCTGCGGAGGGGCTGCTTGACCGGCTTCACGTCGGCTCGGACGTGCAATTTGTGCTCGGCGAAATCCTTCGGAACACCCGGCATGTCCTTTGGGGACCATGCAAAGATGTCTCGATTCTCACGGAGGAAGTCGACGAGCTCGCCTTCCTATTTATTGTCCAGGTTTGCACCAATGACTGCAAACCTTTCCGGGTTCTCCGGGTCCAGAGGTATCTTCTTCGTCTCCTTGGCCGGCTGGAAGGAGCCCTGCGCATCATATTCCTTGGGGTTGGGGGACAAGGCCGGCTGCTTGCCGGCCATGGCCACAACTCGCTCCAGCATCTTCTTCTCTTCTGCCACTACGAGGGACTCGGCCAGCCGACTGCTGGCTGCGGCGCACTCGATGGGCTTCTTGTAGTCGCCGGCTACAGTGATGATCCCCTTCGAGCTCGGCATCTTCATCTTCAGGTAGGCGTACTGGGGCACAGCCATGAACTTGGCCAAAGCAGGTCGGCCAAGCAAGGCGTGGTAAGGGCTCTCCAGATCTACTACCTCGAACCAGATTGCTTCTCGGCGAAAGTGATCCTTGTCTCCGAAAAGAACATCCATCTTGATCTTGCCGATCGGGGAACAGGACAGGCCGGGTACGATGCCATGGAACACGGTCCGGCTTGGCATGAGCTGCTTTGCCTTGAGGTTCAGCTTCTCCATGGTATCGCGATACAGTATGTTGATACTGCTTCCGCCATCAATCAGAACGCGGGAGAATCGGGCAGCTCGTCTCTCCGTTGCGAGGGTGACATCCAATACTAATGCGTAGGAGCCAAGGGACGGCATCACCTCTGGGTGGTCGGCCCGGCTCCAGTTGATAGGCTTCTCGGACCAATGCATGAACTCGGGGTTGCTGGAGGCGACGGCGTTGACCTCTTGGTGCTGTCGGCGCCGGCTGCGCTTGTCTTCAACCTGGCTCGTGAAGACGACATAGGCGGCGTGCTCTTCAGGGAACTCATCTGGAATGGCTCCGACTGCTGGTCGAGCAGCCGGTTGGTGGGGGGCTGGAGGCGGCGGGCCGGGAGGCGGAGGCGGCACCAACCCCTCGCCCTTGGAGATCCGTGTGAGCCAGTGGCACTTTCGGGTCGTGTGGTTGGACGGCTTCGCGCCGCTGTGGAACTTGCAGGGGGTATCGAGAGTCTGCTCGTAGGAGAAGGTCGGCTGCCAAGCCGGCCTGCCGCCCTTCTTCTTGAGAGCGGGCCGTTCTTCGGGCTGCTCATCTTCGACTGTGGCCACCTGCCGACTGGTGGAAGGCGGCATAGGGGCCTTGCGCTTGTGGTCGTTCTGGTAGGGGCGCCGATTGGAGCGCCAGCCGGTGTCTTGGGAGCCGGAGGGAGCACCTTCCCAGAGGCGTCCACTCGGAGCTCGGTCTTCATCGAGGAGTCGGCCGTGGCGTACTTGTCCGCGATGATCAACAGCTCGTCGAGGGTAGTCGGCTCGTCGCAGAGGAGTCGGTGCTTGAGGAGGGTGCCATCTCGGCACCCGGCGGTGAAGTATTCGATGGCCTGAACCTCGTGCACCCCCTGGCAGGAGTTGCGGAGCTCGACCCACCGCGCGAGGTAATCGCAGGTCGACTCGGTGGGCCCTTGGACGCAGAGGGAGAGCTGGCGGGGTTTGGGAGGCCGCTTGTACGTGCTGGTGAAGTTGCGGACGAAGACTTCCGTGAAGTCCAGCCAGCTGTTGACGCTGTGGGGCTTGAGGCTGTTGAGCCAGGTGCGCGCCGTGCCTTGCAGCATGAGGGGGACGTACTTCACGGCTACGCGCCTGTTGCCGTTGGCTATGCTGACAACAGTAGAGTAGTCGATGAGCCAATCTTCCGGCTTCATAGAGCCGTTGTACTTGGGCGTGTCTCTGGGGAGCGAGAACCCTTTGGGTAAGGGCTCGTCGCGGATGCGGGGCCCAAAGCATGGCGGACCGACATCATCTTCTTCTTCTAGCGCTAGGGATCGAGCTAGGCGGTCGATCCGGTGGCGGGCGTCGTTCTCGCCGACTCCTTCGCGGTGGCCTAGTCGGCCACCAAGAGTCGGATGCGTGACTGGTGGTGGGGTGGGATATCTCTCCCCTCGAGGCGGGGGAGGAGGCGGATTTCCTTGGCGCTCCACTGCTCAAGGGCGGCCTTCCGCGTCGCGCTCGATGGTGATCCGAGTCCGGCTGCGGCTAGCAGCCGGCTCCTTGTCTTTCCTTGCGCGGGCGCCGCTCGCAGTCGGCGACCGGGATGTCGCGGCGTGCTCTCGGCGCGGGGGAGGACTCTCAGCGCGGGCGCCGGCTTCGTGCCGTTCTGCGGCCGCGTCGATCAGCTGCTGGATTCGCCTTGTCACGTAGGGGAGCTCATCGGCTCCCAGCCCATTTAGCTCTTCTGCGGCCGCCTGAGCGGCTCGCAGATTCTTAAGCGGGGTGGCGTAGACGGGGCGGTCTGCCCCCAGCATGCTGGCGATGGCCACGCCGCGCTTCTTGACGAGGCCGGCTCGGCTCGGCCCGCCATGAGGCGGCATGCCAAAGGCGGCGCTATCGACTTTGCGCTGGTGAGCTTCGGTGAGGCGTCTCATGGAGGCTATCTTCTGGCCTTCCGCGATGAGGGCGAGGCGGCGTGCTTCCAGGGTCTCGGCGTCGGCGTCGGCCGGGATGGGGACGGATAAGTCATGCATCGCCGCTTGCAGGGCGTCGTGGGCGTTCTCACCCGAGTTGGCGACGTGGCTGATGACCAGCACCTCAGTGACAGCGCTGCTGCCGCTGTCGGCTCGAGGGAGAGGGTCGTCGAAGACTACCACGTCGGAGGGATAGGCGTCGAACGATGCCGTGTCGGAGTCGACAAGCATCGGGTCGGTGGAGCCGACCGACTCCAAGTCTACAGCAGGCTCGCTGGAGACGTGAAGTTGGTCGAGGAGGCTGATGAGGCGGCTCTCGGGGTAGTCCGTGCCTGCGTCGGACGCGGGCTCGTCGGAGATGCGAGCCTCGCCAAGAAGATCGGTGAGGCAGCTCGCCGCGCAGGCATTGTCGACGCCTTGCAGCGCGTCAGGGCAAGCGCCATCGGGCGTAGCGGGCTGGCTACGCTCGCGGGGGAGGAAAAAGGTTCCCGTCTAGAACAGGTCTCCGGACGATGGTGCACCTGGCCCCATGGTGGGCGCCAAATGTCGGGTGGTAGGTGCGACATATGCCAACGGGTGGCTTATCATTGTGGGAGCCAGTAAGACGTCGCCGGTGCCTAGAAACGGGATGAGGCGAAGACATGCACGCCGACGAATCTTACCCAGGTTCGGGGCTCAACGTGGAGATAACACCCCTAGTCCTGCTCTATGGGGTCTCCGCATGATCACTAGATCAAACAAGTAGCCACAAATGCTCCTTGAGCTGTCGGGTTCGAGGGAGAAGAAGGGCAAGGGTAGCTCTCCTTTTCTCTCTATGTGGTATCTGTAATTCTATGAGACCAACCCTTTGCATGGGTGTCCCGGGGGGTTTATATAGGCCTACCCCCCAGGGGTACAATGGTAATCCGGCTGGGCGCAGGTACCAGCCGTCAGTGTCTGTGCTCGCCGGCTTCTCTGCCGGCCATTGGGGCCCGCCGACTGGTGGGTCCCGCTAGCTGCCGGCCTCTTGGCCGACAGGCCGGCCCCACCGCTTGGGGGCCTTGTCGGCGGCTGGTTACTGTTGCCTCGCCTCTGATGACGAGGGCTTTGTCGAGGTAAGCATGGCTACAGTGCCGCCGTTTTGCGGACTCTCACTGTAGCCTCACCTCGTCTTGTCTCCTTAATGAGGCACATGTTTTGAGGGGGGAGGTAGCCGGCTATTGGGAGCCGGCTACGCCCCTGGCTGACTAGGGGAGGCCGGGCCGCCTTAGAGTGTCTCTCTGGCTAAAGGGGCCCGCCACCCGCGGGCCGTACTGGCGCCTGTCGTGGGTGACATCGAGGTCAGCATGGCTACAGGGCCGCGCCGGACGGGGGATGGCTGACCCGTACGGCGCCCTGTGGCCATGCCTATTCGGGGATTCGGGGGTAGTGGGCTGTACTGCGGCCATGCCCCGTCTTATCATCGTTATGTGGATGCAGTCTTGGTGGGTGCAGTCTTGGCCGGCTTCCAGGAGTCGGCATTCTTCATGGCCGGCTTCTGGGAGTCGGCCCTCTTGGGGCCGGCTTCCTGGAGTCGGCTATCTCGTATCTTTCTTGGAGGAGGTTTTCTGAGACTGGGTCGCCTTCTGAGAGTCGGCCTTGGGGATAGTCGGCCGGAGGAAGGCGGCCTTATGCCTTGTGTGCTTGAAGGCTTGAATGGCCTGATAATTTTTTGAAGAGCCAGGGGAGTCGGTTAGGCTACCCGTGGCCATTTACTCCGACAATCCGTGACGAATGGCTCGCCCGACACCTCGGCCAAGAGAAGCCAAAGTCCATGGCAGCCCTTACAGCACTCATGACCCACTTTTGTGCGGGAGAGGATAGCTGGTTAGCCCGTAGCAACAACGGTACCAGCGACCTTGGTACTTCTGAAACCAGAAACGGCAGCGGCAGGCCCCGACGCAACAAAAACAAGCGTCGAAGTAACAATGACAATACCGAAGACACGGCGGTCAATGCTGGATTCAATGGCTCCAAATCCGGCCAATGGAAGAAGCCATTTAGAAGAAATAAAGACGGTTCATCTAGCCTGGACCAAATACTCGACCGACCTTGCCAGATTCACGGCACCCCCGACAAGCCTGCCAACCACACCAACAGAAGCTGTTGGGTCTTTAAACAGGCCGGTAAGCTAAACACCGGACATAAGGAGAAGGGGTCGCCCAGTGAGGACGACGACGAGGAGCCTCACCCACCAAACACCGGGGGACAGAAGAAATTCCCCCCCGAGGTCAAAACGGTGAATATGATATACGCTACTCACATCCCCAAGCGGGAGCACAAGCGCGCTCTAAGGGACGTCTTTGCGATGGAGCCAGTCGCCCCAAAATTCAATCTATGGTTAGCCTGTCTGATCACTTTTGATCGCAGAGACCATCCGACTAGTATCCGTCACAGAGGCTCGGCCGCGTTGGTACTCGACCCAATTATCGATGGATTCCACCTTACGAGGGTCCTCATGGACGGCGGCAGCAACCTTAACTTGCTCTATCCGGACACGGTCCGCAAAATGGGTATCGATTCGTCAAGAATTAAACCCACCAAAACCACCTTTAAATGAGTAATACCTGGTGTAGAGGCCCGTTGCATGGGATCAATCACATTGGAAGTCGTCTTCGGTTCACCGGACAACTTCTGAAGCGAGGACTTGACCTTCGATGTCGTCCCCTTCCGTAGCGGCTATCATGCACTGCTCGGACGAACCACGTTCGCTCGCTTCAATGCGATCCCGCACAATGCCTATCTCAAACTCAAGATGCCCGGACCTCGTGGTGTTATAACAGTCAATGGAAACACGGAGCGCTCCCTCCATACTGAGGAGCATACCGCGGCCCATGCAGAGGAAGTACAGGGGGCCTTATCAAGCCAAATACTATATCAGCAGTCAAGCCCTCGGACATTGTTAAACGCGCCCAAACTACCCTGCAGAGCGACAATACAGCTCGTCCGGAGCACGATTAGCGGTTCGGCCTCCATCTCAGCCCTAACCAAATTGCGTCACATGTGCCACGCGTACATAACTACGCACTAAAGATACCATGGACAAAGATGGAGGCATATTAAAGACAAAATCCACAATACTGTTCGACCCTATGTGGACCCTCATATCCTTTTTTGTTATTTTTATTTTTCAGGTTCCTTACCACCCATGGCAACTTGTGATGGTACCAAGGGCACCTTTTCCAGGCCCTTTATGAAACCCAATCATTGATCCTCTCGAAGGATTACACACCAAGGAGCCAAAGCGGCGCAGACGTGCGGCAAAGTATCTAAAGGATCTTTAAAGATCACCTCTTCCTTTTTTAGGACTCGTACACAGCTCAGCATGTAAAATAGCCTCGATGCTTGCCGCATCATTTGTAAAATACGTTTTGATGTATCAATCAGACTATAACGGAAACAGTTTTTCGCCCAACATATTCGGTACTGGATTTTTTCTAAATCTTTATTCCCTCCTTTTCCTGATTGCATGTACACCTCGGTACGACTTAAATCGCCAGGGCTCCATTCGGCCACGTACATTCCTTGAAAATAAAACAAGTCCGGACACTTTTATAGTACAATTCGGCGTCTCAAATATAGCATTATATGCATCGGCTCCGAATCATGTCTTTGGTCAATAGTTGGGTTGCCCGGCTCCTGTGGTTACTACCTTACGTTCCGCTTGTTCGGCTATGGTAGTAAAGGGAGAACTCCTACGATTGTGTTTCTGGTTCATCCGGATAAACACCTCAGTAGAGAAAGCCGAAAACTAATTGTCATGACGCGACGAGAGCTGGTCAGCTATTCGGTGACTAAGTATAAATCTCTCGTGATTTTTTCCGCATTACGTGAAGGACCGGTCTCCATCCGGGCAGGCGTCAACAACACCCAAGTTCGGATAATCGAATAATACTAGGGGCTGCGCCTACGATCTCATTGTCAAACTCCTATGGCTAAGGGAGAGCGATAACGCCACATAGTCTGATTGCCTGGTTCGCCGCACTAACACCTCCTTTAAGGACCAAGCCGTTGGGTCAAGTGTGTCCAGGTGCCATTCCGAACACCCCCATACTACCTACGTGGGGGCTGAAGCCGACGACTGGCCAACTCTCAGATACCGTAAACGGCCGCACAGGAGGAAAAGAATTAGAGGTAAAACAAGCAACACATTATACATCAGCCTTGTTTAATAATACAAAGTTCGGGCAACACGGATACATTCATTCGGAAATAATGTCCTTCGAACACTGGCCCTCTACAATGCGGGAACCTTCCAAGACTTCATCAAAATACCGCTCCAGTGTATGGTGCTCCTTTACGGCGCGCGGTCCCTCGGTTGCCAGCTTCACAACGTTCATCTTCGCCCACTGTACCTTGACACGGGTGAAGGCCATCCGGGCACCTTCGATACAGACCGACAGCTTTATGGCATCCAGCCGGGGGCAGGCACTGACTAGCCGCTTCACGAGCCCGAAGTAGCTGCTGGGTATGGGCTCGGCGGGCCAGTGACGGATTATAATATCCCTCATAGCTAATCCGGCCACCCTATGCAGTTCGGTCAACTGCTTCAGTTGATCGCTAAGGGGCAACGGATGCTCTGGCGCAAGGTATTGCGACCAGAACAGCTTCTCCGTCGAGCTTTCCTCTTCGGCTCGAAAGAACCCCGCTGCATCAGCAATACTCCAGGGCAGATCCGCAAACGCTCCTGGAGAACTCCAAATCCGGGTCAGTAAGAGTTACTTTCTCCTCACAAATTTGCTCTGCATATTAAAGGCCTTACCCGCCGCGATCTGCTTGGCCTCTTGGATCTCCCGGCACACGCCTTGGGCTTCAACCCGGGCCTCCTGCGCACTTTGGAGGGCCTTAGCAAGTTCGGAATCTTGATCCGCAATCTTGCGCTCCAAGGAATCACACTTGCTTATGGCATCCTTGAGCTCTTGCTGGACTTCCTCCACCCGTGATTCATGCTTTTGGCGGGCAGCTCGTTCCCCCTCCGCCTCCTTCTTGGCCTCGGCCAGCGCATTCTTGAGGGTCTCGACCTCAGACGCGTCAAGTGTGAGCATCAAAACAAAAATCAGCAAGATAACACAATAGCAAGCCATATCATTCTCAGACGTGAACGGGTATTGCATACCTTGCTTCTCCTCCAATCATTTGTTGGTGCGGATGAGCTCTTCATCGGCCCGCTCCAACCGCCGCTTTAGTTCGGACACTTCATCGGCATAGGCAGTTGCTGCTAACTTTGACGCCTGTTTGTTCAAATACACGTATATGTTAATCTCCTGCAAGAACTATTCGATCCTGTGTTCAGCTTTTCTTAAACGAACGCCGTACAGAGTCTCATCACATGCATTCTTTTTATAGTTAAAAATATTTCATCACATACCTCAAAGCCTGTTAGAAGGCTAGTATAGGCCTCATTCAATCCGCTTTTAGCGGACCGAACCTTTTCAACCACCGTACCCATAAGGGTACGATGTTTCTCAAGAATGGAGGCGCTCTGAAGCGCTTCCACGAGAGTATCCAGCGCCTCCGGATTGACAGAGGTCACCGGCGGAGTCGACGCACCCCCTTCTTTCGAAGGAGGTTGCTCGCATGATTCCGGAGCCGTGTCGGTCTCTAGAATGATATTCGGCTGGGGGCCGAATTGGGCATGGCCCCCGTCGCCAGTCTCCATGGGGATCGGTTCCCCCATGTTTTCGGCAGCAGAGGTATTACCCTCTGGCGCCACCTTGATGGCTTCCCGCACCTCTCCATGGCCTGTAAGGGTCCCTCGGGACAAAACTTCGGTGTTGTCCGTAGCAGTGGGTGGGGACGCCGGTGGAGGTGACTCGCTCTCCATCATGTTCGAGCCCAGTGAGTTCCCAGAAGACGATGATCGCTGGGGGAGATTGCGGGCCGGACTACAATACGTGATTCTGTGTGTTAGGATCGCAAGGCATAAAGCCGGATATATACATTATCCTTAAATACTCACGATTTGGCCGAAGGCTTCGACCTGGGGTTCCACTCAGGGATGGCTTCGACGTCCGATTCTGAGTCGTCCGGAAGGGAGAGTTTCCCCATCTTGGACGCCTCCGCCCCTAGGTCCATGGAGGCCCCCCTTTTTCTTCTTTCCCCCCCTTAGAGGGAGAATTGTTCTCCTCCTCTTCCTCCTCGTCTTCATCATGGGAGGAGAGAACTTCGGTATCTTCAGATGTTATGTCGGAAGTACCTTTGCGGCGAAGGCCACTTCGGACCTCCTTGCCCTTCTTCTTCGCCTTCTTTTACAGCGCCTGGTACGGCGCCGGAACCAGCATCTTCGTCAGAAGAGGAATAGCTGGGTCTTCGTGCAGGGGAGCCGGACACTTGATCCGCTCTGCCTTCTTCGTCCAGCCCTGGGGGACAAGGGGAAGGTTTAAACTTACTCCTTGGAGCTACAAATCAAGGATATGATTAGAAATCTGAAAAACTTACTGGAGTGGCTGGGTGAGCGCAGTCGTGGCTGAGGTCCTTGGTCGTTGGCGGCCACATCGTTTGGGTCTTAAAAAGCAGCTTCCATATATCTTCGTGCTTCGTGCCGAAGAACCACTGTAGGGTCCGGGGACTCGCCGGGTCAAACTCCCGCATATAGAGAGTCCGGTGTTGGCAGGGGAGAATCCGACAAAACAGCATCACCTGGATCACGCTGGCAAGGCTGGTGTTCTTATCCACCATGCTCTTGATGCACTTTTGCAGCGTTATCACCTCGTTGGATGATGCCCAATCCAGGCCTTTATTGAGCCAGGAGGTGAGCCGCATTGGTGGACTGGTTTTGAACTCAGGAGTGGCGGCCCATGTGGCGTCACGAGGTTCCGTAACATAGAACCACTGCTGTTGCCACCCCTTCACGGTCTCTACGAAGGTCCTCTTGGGCCATGTGACGTTAGGGACCTTGCTCACCATGGCGCCACCGCACTCCGCATGTTGACCCTCGACCACCTTCGGCTTCACATTGAAGACCTTGAGCCATAGGCCGAAGTGGGGGGGGGGGATGTGGAGGAACGCCTCGCACACGATGATGAACGCCGAGATGTTGAGGAATGAATTTGGGGCTAAATCGTGGAAATCTAGCCCGTAATAGCACATAAGTCCGCGGACGGAAGGGTGGAGAGGAAACCCTAGTCCGTGAAGGAAATGGGGGATGAATACTACCCTCTCGTTGGGCTCCGGCGTGGGGACGATCTACTTTTTGGCAGGAAGCCGGTGGGTGATTTCCTTGGCTAAGTAACCCGCTTCCCGGAGCTCCTTGATGTTCCCCTCCGTAACGGAGGAGGCCATCCACTTGCCCTACGCTCCAAATCCGGACATGGCTGAGGTGTTTGCTAGGGACGGAAAGGGTTGAAGCTTGGGTGCTGGAGCTCGAGGGCGGATGGGCTGAGGAGGAAGAAGGCGTGGGGTAAAAAGGTGGATCCTTATCTCCTTATAAAGGCAGTGAATATCAAGCGTCCCCCACGAGCCTTAAAACTCGCCTATTCCCTACCAGTCCGGCCCATGTCACATAGCCTGGACGCCCGGGGACCCCCTAATCCAGGACTCCATTAGTAGCCCTTAAACCAGGCTTCAATGACGAAGTTTCCGGTGCACAAATTGTCTTCGGCATTGCAAGACGGGTTCCTCCTCCGAATACTCCAAAGTAGTTGATCAAAAAAACTATATTCGGCTCTGTACAATAGTTACAACCCTGAACCGCGAGGGCAACATACTTAAACAAAAATAGGTTATGTCTTCTGACAACTTTTTCGGCAAGGTATTGTGTTCCGGCCTTATTATTATTTCGAACCGTTTTCCAGCCTCCTGCTTCGCGTTTCAAGACGCGGTATTCATTGAGACGTCTCGTCAAAGCAGAGATCGTGTCCCCTATTGCAGGATTCTCATCAATGCGGATTTGGGTAATCCAACTGTGCCGCTCGCACGACTCCTGGGGAATAGGCAAGTTTTAAGGCTCGTGGGGGACACTTGATATTCTGCCTTTATAAGGAGATAAGGATCCACCTTTTCACCCCACGCCTTCTTCCTCCTCAGCCCATCCGCCCTCGAGCGTCCGGGAGTCTGTAAACCGACTCTGTAGAACCCTAGTCCCCTCCGGTGTCTATATAAACCGGAGGGTTTAGTCTGTAGAGGCAATCATAATCATACTGGCTAGACATCTAGGGTTTAGCCATTACGATCTCGTGGTAGATCAACTCTTGTAACCCCTATACTCATAAAAGTCAATCAAGCAGGAAGTAGGGTATTACCTCCATCAAGAGGGCCCGAACTTGGGTAAACATCGTGTCCCCTGTCTCCTGTTACCTTTGATCCTTAGACGCACAGTTCGGGACCCCCTACCCGAGATCCGCCGGTTTTGACACCGACAGGGGGTCCCGAACTGTGCGTCTGAGGATCAAAGGTAACAAGGGACACAGGGAACACGATGTTTACCCAGGTTCGGGTCCTCTTAATGGAGGTAAAACTCTATGTCTTGCTTGATTGTATTTGATGAGTATAGGGGTTACAAGAGTCGATCTACCTCGAGATCGTAATAGCTAAACCCTAGAAGTCTAGCTTGTATGAATTCTGATGGCCTCTATGGACTAAACCCTCCAGTTCATATAGACACCGGAGGGGCCTAGGGTTGTACATAGTCGGCTTGCAGAAGAAGTAAATTACATATCCGGACGCCAATCTTGCCATACACGTATAGGGGAGTCCCATTCGGTCACGGGGAAAGCTCTTCTACCTTGTATATTCACGGCCCATCAGTCTGGCCCATATCGCATAGCCCGGTCACCCGAGGACCCCCTAATCCAGGATTCCCTCACTCCATGACCGCCGCCGGGGCCGCGCCGCCCGTACCTAGGGTTCGTCTACCGGTCGTGTTGACCGTCTACCCTAGAGAGTCTTTTTTCCCGATCCTTTGATCTGGATTTTTCTCTCTCTCGCCGTTCATTTAATCGGTGTTTTCTTTTTTTGGTTTTTCGATCTAGTATAGATTTGAGTCGTCCGCCGCCGTCCGTCGTCAATGACGCGTACTTCGCAGGCGTATTCATCTTCTTCAACCGACTAGTTCTAGCGCGGTAGCCACTCGCGTATGCTTGCACTGACCCGAGGGTGCCTTGCTTCCCGTCTGCGTGCGTTGGCGGCAGCAAGCTGGCCCTTGTTCAGCGCCTCAGTGGCCCAACGCGATGCATGGTCGCTGATGCATCACGCATGGCACCGTGCTACACTTGATGCTTGATTCGTGGCATGCATGTGCATGGATTCTCCCTGCATAAACGCGTGTGTACGGATCTGCATGGTTGCCCAACATGTGTCTAATCTGATCAACGGGCCTGATCGATCGTACACGTGCAGCTCCGCAAATTCCTGTGAAGATTTCCGTCGAGTACCCGCACATCTCCACCGATCGAGCAACAGGCTGCAGCTGCGTCATTCCTTCGGACTGCAGCGTCGCCGCCCCATGGTTCTTCCCACGGCTATATCAACCCGCGCGCTGCCACTGCGTCACCCCTTTGGGCTGTAGTGCCGCAGCCCGCGGTCATCGCTGTCCTGAGGTCGTCCGCTCCAGGCCGTCCTCGTGACTGCACCGACCCTCGCGTTGCCGCTGTGTCGCCCCGTCAGGTCATAGCGAGTGTGGCATGCGGTCCAAATGGCCGCCCCATGGTTCACCCTGCGGTTGCACCAACCTGCGTGTTGCCGCTGTGTCGCCCCTTCGGGCCGTAGTGTCGGGGCCCGCGGTCCACCGCCGCCCCAAGGATTGTCCACTTCAGGCCATCCCCGTGGGTGCACCGACCCTCACGCTGCTGCTAGGTCGCCCCATGGGGCCGTAGCGAGCGTGGCACGCGGTCCTTGCCTCCGCCCGGAGGTCTGTCGCTCTGTCACCCCGACCCCCACGCTGCCGCTCCGTCGCCCCTTCAGGTCGTAATGCCGCGGCATGCGGTCCACTTCATTGTCCACGCGCGTCGACTCCTGTGTGGTATGCGCCGCGCCGTCTTCCTAGGCGCGGGGACGCCACTGTCTGCGCCAGTCTTTGTCATGTTGTCGGGTTCTTCTTCGCCTACTTCGAGCACTGGCGCCGCACTCCTAGCCGCCGCCGCTCTTCTTCCCGGTCCACGGCGACTTCCTTGACACTGGCCACCCCGACTCTACACCGACCACAGCATTCTTCGCACGGCTACCTCGACCACGGCTACACCATCCTACGCTCTCGGCTACTTCAGCAAACAGCACAAAGGGCTATCACCTTGCTTGAGCAATCTCATCAGCTTTCACTCCA
>NC_057814.1:170234142-170322889 GCF_018294505.1 Triticum aestivum | reverse complement strand
TCCGTCGGCTTGCCTTCGGATTCTTCTCTAGTCTCACTGTCTGTGTCGCTACCGTTGTGACTATGGGGGGATGTTGAGTATCATGACTATTAGGAAGTATAGGATTTATCCCTACCTTGTCTTGTACTCCAAGCAGGTCATGTATTCACTATATATATGCCCACGAGGATCAAGCAATACAACAACGATTCCACCAATTCCCTCTCTCCCATCTAACACTAACAAAAATAATTGCAGACGTTTTCTGATCATGTGGCGTCTATGACGCCTCCTCCTCCGCCTCCACAACCGTAGAGGCCATGTCCGCTTCTAGGTTTATGGTATGTGATATGTGAACCTATGCTTATGTCTGATGCGTATGATATCCCTACTTGTACTCTCTTATGTACTTCCAAACTTATAAACCTATATGCTTATGATATGTTGTATGCTTATAACATCTAACGTGTGATATGTGATGTTAATAGCTATGTGTCTATGCAACTCATGGCAGCCTTTACTAAGTTTTGCCATGTGGCGCCCACTGGTAATTTCCGGAGGATGCATTTGTCGACTACGAAAGTGCAACACTAGAGCCATGTGGCGCCTGTGGAGGCTCTTGGCGAGTTAATATTTGCCGAGTTTCTGCCGACAACACTCGACAAAAGGAGCTCATCGTCACAGAGCCGCCATCTGTTCTGGGTGGGGCCACATGGTCTGGTATTTTCCCAGTTGTTTTTCGGAGGAAAAGGTTAGGTTTTGTCGAGTTTCGCTAATTTGCCGAGTTGTTTTTTCCATGTACTCTGCAAATCAGCTCTATTGCTAAGTTTTGTATCTTCATCAAAAAAAATTATGGTGTTTCTTCTTCTTTGTCGAGCTTTTGATAAAACAACACTGGGCAAACTCCGGGCACTAGGAAAAATTACCTATTGCAGTAGTGACAGGCGGATCGTAAGCAAGACGAGTTTTTTAGTACTAATTAATGGGTGGTGCTTGTTCTAAAGGTTAATGATGACATACATCATTATTTCTAGACGCAAGAGGAATTGAGACATGATTATCCGATGTCTCCTATCCTTTTTAACGTGATTGCAGATATGCTAGCAGTTCTCATTGTTAGAGCTGAGGAGGACGGCAAGGTGGGTGGGGTCATTCCTCATCTTGTTGATGGTGGAGTGTCCATCCTACATTATATGGACGATACTATTATTTTCATGGAACATGATATGGCAAAGTCTAAAAACATGAGTTGGTCATATGTCTTTTTGAACAACTGTGTGGGTTGAAGATTAACTTCAACAAAAGTAAACTTTTCTACTTTGGGCCCAAACAAGGATGAGCAGGCATACTACCAACAGTTGTTCGGGTGTGAGTTGGGTCCCTTCTTTTTAGTTATCTGGGAATACCAATTTACCACCGCCAACTCACACACAAGGAGTGGAAATGTATTGAAGATAGATTTGAGAACAAACTAAGCTGCGGGCTGGAAGGGCAAGCTTATGTCTTATGAAGGTCGGCTAATCCTTGTTGATTATGTACTCACAAGCATGCCGACGTACCTATATCCTTCTTTGAAGTTCCTGTAGGAGTACAAAAAATATTGTAGGGGTACAAAAAAGATTAGGCTTGTATCGATCTCGCTTCTTTTTGCAAAGTCATGAAAACAAAACAAAATACTGTTTGGCCAAATGGGATATCATTTGTAGGCGAAGGACCAAGGAGGTTTAGGCATCGAAAATCTTGAAGTACAGAATATCTGCCTGCTGAGTAAATGGTTATATAAACTTTTTGTCGAGAGGGATGGGGTTTGGATACCGTTATTGCATAACAAGTATCTACAATCCAAAACTCTCGCACAGGTCACAGCGCAGCCATGTGGCTCACCATTTTGGAAAGGGTTGATGAGGTCGAAAGAAGCCTTTTTCAATAGGTGCAAGTTTATAGTAAGGAATGGAAATACTACTAGTGTTTGGATGGATACTTGGCTGGGAGAGACGCCTCTGGTACTACAGTACCCTACCCTGTATAACACTATACAACGTAAAGGAGCCCTTCTTAGTACAATTCTCGGTTCCGTTCCACTAAATATTCAGTTTAGGCGGGCTCTGGTCGGCAATCGATGGGATAGATGGCTACATCTTGTGCGTAGGTTGATGAAAGTTAAACTTTCTGATGAACCATATACCTTGCACTGGAGACTTTCAGTGTGTCACTAGTAGAAAATGGGCCATTTGTCTTGGTTCTAGAGGCCCATTTGTCCCGATTCTGGAACCGGGACTAAAGGGTCGAGACTAAAGGCCAACACCTTTACTCCCGGTTCGCTTATGAACCGGGACAGATGGTGCTCCACGTGGCCGCTGCGGGGCGCCCAGGCAGGAGGGCCTTTAGTCCCGGTCGGTAACACCAACCGGGACCAAAAGGCATCCACGCGTCAGCAGCTCATGAGCTGGGGTTTTTGTTTTTTTAAGGGGGGGTTAGGGGGTTTTGGAGGGTTAATTTAGGGGTTTCATATATTTTGTTAGCTAGCTAATAGAGAGAAGTGACCTCTCTTATCTCCGTTCTTGGTCGACGGTAGCTACTATACGTATAGAGAGAACTCGACACGCTAGCTAGTAAGCAAATGAAGGAACCATTAAGTACACATGATCGTCATGAACATATACAGAGAGGAGTGATCGACCTCTCTTTCGCCGAGAGATTGGTCGAACAACAAGTTTTCGTATATCTATCCGACGCTACTAGCTACATATATACAATATAAGATCTCTTACAATCCCTAACATCTCATGCCTATATCAATTCCACTTGGTATTCTCTGGCTTTATTGATGACGTGGTCAAGAAAGAATCCCGCCAATTCCTCTTGAATTGCTCATATGCGATCTTGTGGTAGGAGTTCATCCCGCATCTTCCAGATCTAAATTGAAGAAGGGGGTCAATACATGTATATGAATGAAACTCAACACAAATGATGGTAATAAATATTTTTCTTACGTAATTCATATTGTTTTTCAGAGTAGCCCTTCTTATTAGAGGCCGTCGCGTTGTAGATGAACTCGCAAACATAGTGTCCACAAAAATCATTCTCGGATTCCTGCCACAAGCACTTTACGAGAAATAGAGGTCAATCTAACTGATAAGCAAAAGCATGCTAAGTGGTATTGATGAAACTAGCTAGAATCAATGGGAGATGTGTGGAACTAGGTAGTAGTACTTACTTTCGGGTGTACAAATTGCAGCTCGCTCGGCAGTCCCGGAGAAATTACGGTGAACTCTTTCCAAACCCTGCCAGACAAAGAAACCAATTACTTGATATCAGGAAATGAACAAAGTTGTCAATGTGGTACGATAATGATCGATTGAACTTACTTCTGGAGCATTTGAGTCATGTCCGCATAGTCCTCGGGATCTTTTTGTCTCGAGTCTAAGATGGTTACTACTCCCCACTCAAGCTTAATCTCTAGGAGAATAAAGTGGAAGCTGCGCGCGCATGCATAACCCATCAATTACATTACTATAACATCGAGTAATAAGGGAAACCGAATATGCACAAGACAGTAACACTCACTTGAAGTTGTAAGGAAAGAGTATTTTATTTTTGCTTTGATTTTTGAGCAGCGATTGTAGCAAGTTGTCCTCGGTTTCTGTGACATCCTTTTAACCATCCATTCATATATGATATTTGGGTTAATGAACCCAATGTCATAGATTTGTGCTTTTCTGCATTCGACGATCTTCAATCTGCATAATATAGTGAGGATAATTATATATCACATGCAATGAAAGAGCTGAGCTATATACAGAGACTTAATTACAGAAGTAGTACTTACAGACAGTAGCAAGTCACGAGTGATTTGTTGAGGGCATTTTGATTGTAGAACTGGAATAACTCATCAAATTCAACAGAGAACAGACCAGTTCCAATGAGGTCGTGCTCCTCTTTAATTCTCATCGTCAAAAAATCCTCCCAGACTCGCTGTAGGTTTTCATGTACCAATCATGGAATCTTCGCATCATCATTGTTAGAGGAGGACTTCCATCTTTGACGAGAGGCTTCCCGTACTGGTATCTGAATTCCTCCACCTCCATTGTATCAAACACTACATCATCACCCAGGTAATTAGCAGGATTGGTACCGGGCACCATCCCCGGCAGATTAGCAACGATATCGCTAGACATCTTGAGCGGGGGGCGCAATTGGTTCGCCTGTTCACCGAGCTGGGGATTTTTTTCCCACTTCTTCGTTGTGCTAACCTTTTATCACTAGAAGTAGTTCCCGACCGGCGCGCATCTTCATATGTCTTTTTAAGAGTGCAGACATAGTTGGTGTCCAGCGGAGGCGGTGGTGGTCGCTTCAGGGCATCAATAGTGTGCTTCGCTTTCACCGGATCTATCTTCTCCTTCGGAGGTGGAGGTTTCTTTGCAAAAAATTCCCTCACTTGGGCTTCACAGGTCTCCGCGTTTTCCTCCACGGTCCTCTCGTATGGTAACTTCTCTAGAGGCTTGAGATATGGACCGTATCTGTATTGCCTCCCACCTCTGGCTGTACCGCTAGCCGCTGGAGCGGCGGCATCTCTCTTTCGTTGTTGCTTATGAGGCGGAGAAGGAGGCGGAGTGCTCCGATGCGTCGGAGGAGCCGGAGCGGCAGCGTCTGTCTTCCGCCATTGCTGACGAGGCGGAGGAGGAGGCGGACTGCTCGGATGCGTCGGAGGAGGTGAAGGAGAAGGCGGAGTGCCGGCCTCACGCGCCAGAGGAGCCGTAGAAGGAGGCGGAGTGCCTAGATCACTCGCCAGAGGAGGAGGAGGAGGAGGAGGCAGAGGCGTCCAGTTCGGAAGCTTGATGTACTCCTTCAGCCATAGACATGTAGTCCGCAGAGCATAACTCAGCTGAGTCTCCCCTTCACCTGTAGGGTGGTCAAGCTCGAGCTTCTCAAATCTTTTCATTACTTCATCCACCATCCCAACAGCATAGCCATGTGGAATCGGACAGCAGTGAAAAGTTTCGTCGGGTTGAGGAGGTGCACCAGAGCCGGTAGCCGCCTTCAAGGTGAGGTTTTGCCATTTCGTCATAAGTTGGCAATGTTGAGCCTCCGTGATAGCATCCACGGGGTAGCTAGGAGCCGTGAAGTCAGACTGCTGAACGAGCTCCGTGGAAGCCATGCTGCTTCTCCACTGAGATGGCGGCATAGTTTCTGGGGTAGCTCCGGCATGTCTCTCAACTTGTTCCTATAGCTTTTGTACTCTTGCATTGAGCTTCTGCATTTCACTCAGCTCCAGTTTCCTCTTCCTCTCCCGGGTTTTGTAACCGCCTGCGTCGGGAAACCCAACCTTCCATGCAACAGAGCCTGGCGTGCCTCGTGTTCGTCCAGGGTGCTCAGGATTCCCGAGGGCTCGTCATTCTCTCTATCGGGAATGAACGTCCCTTGTTGCGCTGTGGCGATACACTTCTGAAGCTTCTTGACGGGAATTGCAAGTTGCTCGTCCCTACAAACGCACTTCCCTGTTTCAGGGTCCAAAGTTCCCCCAACCCCGAAGAACCAAGTCCTTGAACGGTCTGGCCAGTTTAATGTCTCTGGTTCGACCCATTTAGCAAGTAGGTCAGCTTTGTCCCATAATAGTCGGGCTTTGAGGTAGCCACCTGACCCCGTGCGATGGTGAAACTTCTTCTTTGCAGCATTGTTCTTGTTTGTCTCTGACATCTTCTTACTCTTGTCCGATGTCTTGTAGGCCACAAATGCAGGCTAGTGATCTCTTATCTTCTCAAATCGGCCGGTGAATTCTGGAGTCTTCCCTCTATCGACAAATGTTGATTTTAACTCACTCTTCCACCTCCTAAATAGATCTGCCATCTTCTTAAGAGCACACGCCTTGACCAATGGCTCTATTACTGGCTTATTCGGACCCTCATCTGGCGGTAGGGTGAAATTTTCCTTCAGCGAGGTCCAAAGATCATCTTTCTGTCTATCGGTGACATAAGGAATGTCGGATTTTGGGTTCCGGCAAAACCCTTGAGGTTCGAACACTGGGGTGCGCACGAAGATGTCTCTCTCCCTAGATCGCTCTCGCAACAATCGCAAGGCCTAGCTAGACGAACCCAAAGAACGAGAGACACAAGAGTCTATACTGGTTTGGGCTACCGATGTGGTGTAATACCCTACTCTAGTGTGGTGTGGTGGATTGCCTCTTGGGCTGAGGATGAACAGTTACAAGGGAATAATAGCCTCCTGAGGAGAGGTGTTCTTGTGCTTGGTGAGCTTGTGTGGCAGAGGATGATCTCAATGATCCGCCCCTCCTATGGTGGTGGCTAGTCCTATTTATAGAGGCCCTGGTCCTCTTCCCAAATATTGAGCGGGAAGGGATCCAACAACGGCCAAATTCGAAGGGAGACAACTAGTACAAGTTATCCTAACTAAAGGTGGTCTTCGCCTGCCAAAGGCTCTGGTGGTGACGCCGTCTTGGGCTCCACGGTGACCTCCGTCCTCTCGTCCTGCTGGTCTTGGTCTTGTTGCACTGAGATGGAAACCTTTGCCTGATGCCTCAGGACTCCTCGCCTGCGCTTGCCTCTTTAGCACCAAAGAGGAAACGAGTACACTACACGGGCTGGCGCCCGCCTGGCTTCAGTCGTCATGGCTTGCATCACAGGAACCTCGCGAGGTGTCCCTTGCCTTGATCTCTTTGCCCCTCGCGAGCTGGCCTGGTAAGGCCGTCCCGAGGAGGTCTTGTGTCGTCCGCCTCGCGAGGCTTGGCCCCTCGCAAGGGTCTTGAGTGTTTGCTGGTGAAGATGGGTCGTGCATTGCCGCTGGTGGACCCATGCCATGGGCCGCAGGCAGGCAAGCCTGGGGACCCCCGTTCCCAGGACACCGACAGTAGCCCCTGGGCCCAAGGCACGCTCGGACTTGGCTTCGAGGCGAAGCCAAAGGGCAAGTGCGGAGCGCCGCGGGCCCCAACAGCCCGCGGCCCCGCTTGACGCGTGGCGATTGATTGGACGTGGGCGTCTCCGCTTCCCCACGCTGCCTCGGCAACTGCCCAACTTGACGAGTCCCTGCTGCATGCAAAGAAAAATCATCATTACTTGTGATCGTGGGGATCGCCGGTTGGCCTTCTCCTGCTATAAATGAGGAGGGGGCGGAGCCCCCGTCGCTCATCTCTTCCTACTCTGCTCACTTCTTCTTCCTTGCTTCAGATCCCCTTTCTCGTTCCTTGCCTCCGAAACCTCCAGATCCGCTTCAATCCCCTTCCGAGCTTCCGACCAATGGCGCCCCAAAAGGCCAAGGCCGTTTCGCCGCCTGCCTGGTACAAGCCGGCTCTGGACGCGCCCAATGTCTCGGAGAAGAACCTCGCCGCCACACGCCTGCTGACGGCGGGGGAGAACAACAAGAAGGGGGAGACCAAGCTCTGGGCTGGCTCCGCCGAGCCGGAGGCTTCGAAGAGCTCCTTCTACCCCTTCTTTATTGGCAGCGTTGTGGCGGGCCTGGTTCCCCCCTTCTTCGACTTCTTCTATGACGTCCCCCGTCATTACAGGTTGCAGGCCCTCCATCTCCATCCTAACTCCGTTCTTCTCTTGTCGATCTTTGCCTTCTACTGTGAGGCGTATGTCGGGGTGATGTCGTCCGTGGCACTGCTGCGCCACTTCTTCTTCCTCTTAATCAATGACGGTGACACCTCTGGGTGCGCCAACTTCGTTGCAGCCGGCAAGGGCAACGCGATCTCGAAGGCCGGAAAGAAGGCTGATGGCTTTAGGAGCAAGTGGGTCATGATGGATGCCAAGTGTGTCCACCCGCGGTTGAAGCTGCCGACGGAGATGCACCAGTCTGACGAGGGGTGGTCCCACGCGAAGCTTACTGACGACCGGGCGAAGCCGGTGCTGGAGAAGATGACCACCGACCTGAAGCCGGGCAACGCGAAGGCGGCAAAGCTGACGGGGGCCATGCTCCTGAGAGAATTCCTGATGCTGCGGGTGGCTCCTCTCCAGACGCGCTCGCGCCCCTTGTGGACGCTCGAGGGCGCGGAAGATAAGCTTCGCCTGAGTCCGGAGGCCTTGTCCGGAGAGGAGCTGGCTGTGGCTCTCCGCCTCCTGGTCGGGGATGACCAGGAATATCCATCGAGTGCCCTCGTTCCCTTATTCCTTCGTAAGGACGGGGCGCAGGTCGTGGCCGCCATGCCCACCTTTGACGGGCGTGGCCTGGTGCCGCCGGCGCCCCCTGGGGTCCCGGTGGCGACGGCGCCAGTGGACGTGTCTTCCGGCGATTCCCGCGGGGAGGGGGAAGAGGAGGAGGACGAGGAGCATGACTCGGAGGCGACCCCCGAAGGGATGGGGGAGACCTCTTCCTTGCGCAAGGCCGACATCCTCCGCACCCTGCCTGATGACGACGACGAAGCTGAAGTTCCTCCGGAGAAGGAGGGGCTACCCGTGGCTGGAGACTCCTCGAGGTCCAAGGCCAGCCCCCAGAGGAAGCCACCGGCCGAGGTTCCGACCAGGGGCAGGTCAGCGCTGATCTCCCGAGACGACGCTTCTGCTCCAACACCGCCCGGGGCTGCTTCTGGCCCATCCGCTGCACCCTCTTCTGCTCTTGGAGCCCGCACGCCTGCGCCTCAGGCTGCGAGGCTCTCAGGCTTCAAGCTTACGAAGCGAAGGGACTACACCGCGGTAGACCAGTAAGTGTTCTTGTCCTGTTTTGTTCTTGCTTCTGCTGCTTACCCTTGACGCTTCTCCGTTGTGCAATTAGGCCGACGCCCGCGGCGAAGAGGAGGAAGGAGGACGAGGTGGCGCTGCTCAGGACCAGCTCGCCTACGATGGCCGCACCCCCCTCCGTGGATAAGGGCAGCGATGGCGCTCGCGCTTCTCTGGCCCGATCGCATCGCGAGGCTTGGTGGAGCATCCTCGGGAGGAGTCAGCCCCCGTGGCCCCGCTGGCTCCGGAGGTGCCAGCGTCCGGCCCGGGCGCTGGAGTCCCCGAAGCTTAGGAGCTTCTGGCCTCCCAGGCCATGGTGACGATGTCACCTCCTCCCACTTCTGCCGCGCTGCTATCTCCGGGTCCTTCGGCCTCCCCTGACGTTCTGGAGTGCGCTCTTTCTGCGATGACCCTGCTGCGAGAAGACCTTCAAGGCACCGACCGTCACCTGGTGGCCGGGCGCCTGGAGCTGGTCTCTGGCTGGCTTCACTCCGATGTGTCTGTCCGGGCAATGCTGAGCCAAGCTGCTGTGGACTCCGAGAAGGACAGGGAGGCCGTCGCCCGAGCTGTGGCCGCCCACGAGGTGGCGCTGAAGGATGTCGGGGCCGCCCAGGACCGCTGCCGGTCACTAGAGGCCGAGCTGGAGACCGTGCGGAGGGAGCGCACGAAAGAAGCCCGAGGCCGCAAGGCGGAGGAGGAGAAGATGAAGGCCCGAGAGGACGCCGTCAGGGATCGTGACGCCAAGCTGGAGCAGTTGGCGAAGGCATAGGCCACGGAGCACAGCCGGCTGGAGGAGCTGGAGCAGAAGCTGAAGGCAGAGAAGGCCGAGCTTGAAGCGAAGGCGAAGGTCCTGGCCGAGAACCGCACGGCTTTCGAGCTCCTCGAGGAGAGGTCTCACAAGGCGCTGCGGTCGCTCTATGAGAAGGGCTTGGAGGAGCCGCTGGCTACTGCCAACGAGGGCCCCGTCCAGCTGCTTCCTTATCTGGTCGATGCGCTTGAGGACGTCGTGAGCGGTATCGGCCCCATGGCAGAGGAAGAAGCCCGCGTTCTTTCCTCAGCCGCATTGACGCGCGTCTTCAGCCACCTCCATCTTCACGATCCCACCGCCCATCTTGAGGAGCTGCTGGAGCCCGTAGACGCCGAGCGCTACGCAGCTGCTGCCGAAGCCGTGAAGGGTCAGGTGGAGGCCCTGCTGAAGAAGTTTCACGCCTTCGATCCCGCACCCTCGACTGGTGGTGTTGTTGATCCTGCGACTCCGACGGGTGGTCCAGGTGAGGGCAACTCCATCGAAGAAGAAGCATCCCTTGCGGGCGACGGCGGCGACGTCCGGGGGTGACGAGATGACTTGCTGGCGGCTCCTTTCCTGTTTAGTTTCTGCAAAATGCACCATGCCTCGTGGAGGCGTTTAAACTTGCATTTGGTATTGGGAGAACAATATGTCTTGTAATATTTGCTTGAGATTTTGCGGTTTCCTTCCCATTCGCTTTACGTTCTACATCGGCAGAGCCTGACCGTGCGCATACCTCAACCACCGTTGGGTCGTCCGGATCACAAGGACGAGACCAAGGAGTGAGGGGCTACGTGGCCAGTTAGGCTCCTGAGTCGCGATGCTCATGATTCCCCCTTGACGCGCAAACAGCTTATGAAAAGGAAATGCAGGAATAGGTCTAGTGTTCTACGTCGGCAGGGCCCGACCCCGCGCATACCTCAACCGCCGTTGGGTCGTCCGGATCACCAGGACGAGACCACGGAGTGAGGGGCTACGTGGCTAGTTAGGCTCCTGAGTCGCGATGCTCAGGAGTCCCCCTTGACGCTCAAACGACCTCCGTACCTTTTCCCTCGCCGAGGCTCGGCTCGGGAGGGGCGCATGACGACCAGGTCCGGGGGACCTGGCAGGGTGGCGTCCGCTTGGGCGTGACCCGAGCGCAGCCCCCGTGCCCATCCCCCTCGTGCGACTCTCCCGAGGGGAGGTGTTGCGATGAGGCCAGACACTGAGCTCAAGGGCTCCCTGAGGTTGATACGGCCAGGGGGCTGCCTTCAGTTGTTTATCACCAGCGCGGAGCATAGCGCTTCCACACTTGCACGGGCATAACTGCTCCTTGGTAGTGTTGACTGCCAGCGCGTAGCATGGTGCTTCCACTAGTACGTGGGAGGGGACTCCCTACTGCGGAGAGCCCCGGGGGCGTGTACAGCCCCGCCCTGACACGTGGCTTGCATGGCAGGGCTAGACGAGGTGTGTCTGGGCACTCGTGAGCCAGCGCGGGACGCCCTACCTCAAGGCGGGTTGCGCCTGGTCTAGGTTCTTGTTGACTGTGGTGGTCCTGCGAGATGGTTAGACAACCTGCGCCGAACAAATCTCCTGAGGTTATCACATGAGGAGGCTAAGCACCAACGACCCCAGGAGGTGACGTGAATGGGACCGGCCCGCCAGACAGAGCTCAGTCATTGGATTTATCGACGCTGCAGGGACGGGCCTGAGCACAGACGCCGTGCCTAGCCTTCTCATGCGAAGTATCCTGAAGAAAGACGATCGGCGCGCGGCTCCCATGGTGGGTGACAATCAAGCAGGTGATAACCATAGATAGATTATGCATGAAAAGCAAACTAGCTTAGGTAAATGCAAGAACGATACATGCCATTGGGTCGGACCCGAGCGGCCTGGGGATGATGCAACCCGAGGGGCACCCCCAGCAGGGTAAGCTAAAGACGTAAAAGGATACATGCCGCAGGGACAGGCCCACGCGGCCTGGGAATGATGCAGCCCGAGGGGCGCTCCCGGCTAAATAAATTTGGAAAATGTCACCTGCCTCCCAGGAAACTCCGTAGGTTGCGCTGAAGCCGGCTGCCATGCTCGGCAGGCCGAATGGCATGCGAACATAGTTGTGAGGTGGGCCCTCGCAGTGTCCCACGCGCGCAGGCTAGAAGAGCTCCTGAGATGCGGCCCTGTTGATGAAGGAAATATGCCCTAGAGGCAATAATAAAGTATTTTTTATTTCCTTATATCATGATAAATGTTTATTATTCATGCTAGAATTGTATTAACCAGAAACATAATACATGTGTGAATACATAGACAAACAGAGTGTCACTAGTATGCCTCTACTTGACTAGCTCGTTAATCAAAGATGGTTATGTTTCCTAGCCATAGACATGAGTTGTCATTTGATTAACGGGATCACCTCATTAGGAGAATGACGTGATTGACTTGACCCATTCCGTTAGCTTAGCACTTGATCGTTTAGTATGTTGCTATTGCTTTCTTCATGACTTATACATGTTCCTATGACTATGAGATTATGCAACTCCCGTTTACCGGAGGAACACTTTGTGTGCTACCAAACGTCACAACGTAACTGGGTGATTATAAAGGTGCTCTACAGGTGTCTCCAAAGGTACTTGTTGGGTTGGCGTATTTCGAGATTAGGATTTGTCACTCCGATTGTCGGAGAGGTATCTCTGGGCCCACTCGGTAATGCACATAACTATAAGCCTTGCAAGCATTGTGACTAATGAGTTAGTTGCGGGATGATGTATTACGGAACGAGTAAAGATACTTGCCGGTAACGAGATTGAACTAGGTATCGAGATACCGACGATCGAATCTCGGGCAAGTAACATACCGATGACAAAGGGAACAACGTATGTTGTTATGCGGTCTGACCGATAAAGATCTTCGTAGAATATGTGGGAACCAATATGAGCATCCAGGTTCCGCTATTGGTTATTGACCGGAGAGGTGTCTCGGTCATGTCTACATAGTTCTCGAACCCGTAGGGTCCGCACGCTTAACGTTACGATGACAGTTATATTATGAGTTTATATGTTTTGATGTACCGAAGGTTGTTCGGAGTCCCGGATGTGATCACGGACATGACGAGGAGTCTCGAAATGGTCGAGACATAAAGATTGATATATTGGCAGCCTATGTTTGGACATCGGAAGTGTTCCGGGTGAAATCGGGATTTTTCCGGAGTACCGGGAGGTTACCGGAACCCCCCGGGAACTTAATGGGCCTTAGTGGGCCTAGGTGGAAGAGAGGAGAGGAGGCTAGGGCAGGGCCGCGCCCCCTTCCCCCCAGTCCGAATAGGACAAGGAGAGGGGGGCGGCGCCCCCCTTCCTTCCTCCCCTCCACCTCTTCCCCCTTCCACTCCTAGTCCAACATGGAAAGGGGGGGAGTCCTACTCCCGGTAGGAGTAGGACTCCTCCTGGCACGCCTATACCTCCTAGGCCGGCGGCCTCCCCCTTGCTCCTTTATATACGGGGGCAGGGGCACCTCTAGACACACAATTGATCAACGATCTTTTAGCCGTGTGCGGTGCCCCCCTCCACCTTATTACACCTTGATAATATCGTTGCGGAGCTTAGGCGAAGCCCTGCGTCGGTAGAACATCATCATCGTCACCACGCTGTCGTGCTGACGAAACTCTCCCTCAACACTCGGCTGGATCGGAGTTCGAGGGACGTCATCGAGCTGAACGTGTGCTGAACTCGGAGGTGCCGTGCGTTCGGTACTTGATCGGTCGGATCGTGAAGACGTACGACTACATCAACCGCGTTGTGTTAACGCTTCCGCTTTCGGTCTACGAGGGTACGTGGACAACACTCTCCCCTCTTGTTGCTATGCATCACCATGATCTTGCGTGTGCGTAGAATTTTTTTGAAATTACTACGTTCCCCAACAGTGGCATCCGAGCCTGGTTTTATGCGTTGATGTTATCCACGAGTAGAACACAAGTGAGTTGTGGGCGATATAAGTCATACTGCTTACCAGCATGTCATACTTTGGTTCGGCGGTATTGTGAGATGAAGCGGCCCGGACCGACATTACGCGTAGGCTTACGCGAGACTGGTTTCACCGTTGCGAGCACTCGTTGCTTAAAGGTGACTGGCGGGTGTCTGTCTCTCTCACTTTAGTTGAACCGAGTGTGGCTACGCCCGGTCCTTGCGAAGGTTAAAACAGCACCAACTTGACAAACTATCATTGTGGTTTTGATGCGTAGGTAAGAACGGTTCTTGCTAAGCCCGTAGCAGCCACGTAAAACTTGCAACAACAAAGTAGAGGACGTCTAACATGTTTTTGCAGGGCATGTTGTGATGTGATATGGTCAAGACATGATGCTATATTTTATTGTATGAGATGATCATGTTTTGTAACCGAGTTATCGGCAACTGGCAGGAGCCATATGGTTGTCGCTTTATTGTATGCAATGCAATCGCCATGTAATTGTTTTACTTTATCACTAAGCGGTAGCGATAGTCGTAAAAGCAATAGTTGGCAAGACGACAACGATACAACGATGGAGATCAAGGTGTCGAGCCGGTGACGATGGTGATCATGACGGTGCTTCGGAGACGGAGATCACAAGCACAAGATGATGATGGCCATATCATATCACTGATATTGATTGCATGTGATGTTTATCTTTTATGCATCTTATCTTGCTTTGATTGACGGTAGCATTATAAGATGATCTCTCACTAAAATTTCAAGATAAAAGTGTTCTCCCTGAGTATGCACCGTTGCGAAAGTTCTTCGTGCTGAGACACCACGTGATGATCGGGTGTGATAGGCTCTACGTTCAAATACAACGGGTGCAAAACAGTTGCACACGCGGAATACTCAGGTTAAACTTGACGAGCCTAGCATATGCAGATATGGCCTCGGAACACGGAGACCGAAAGGTCGAGCGTGAATCATATAGTAGATATGATCAACATGGTGATGTTCACCATTGAAACTACTCCATCTCACGTGATGATCGGACATGGTTTAGTTGATATGGATCACGTGATCACTTAGAGGATTAGAGGGATGTCTATCTAAGTGGGAGTTCTTAAGTAATATGATTAATTGAACTTGAATTTATCATGAACTTAGTACCTGATAGTATCTTGCTTGTCTATGTTAATTGTAGATAAATGGCCCGTGTTGTTGTTCTGTTGAATTTTAATGCGTTCCTTGAGAAAGCAAAGTTGAAAGATGATGGTAGCAATTACACGGACTGGGTCCGAAACTTGAGGATTATCCTCATTGCTGCATAGAAGAATTACGTCCTGGAAGCACCGCTAGGTGCCAGGCCTCCTGCAAGAGCAACACCAGAAGTTATGAACGTCTGGCAGAGCAAAGCTGATGACTACTCGATAGTTCAGTGTGCCATGCTTTACGGCTTAGAACCGGGTCTTCAACGACGTTTTGAACATCATGGAGCATATGAGATGTTCCAGGAGTTGAAGTTAATATTTCAAGCAAATGCCCGGATAGAGATATGAAGTCTCCAATAAGTTCTACAGCTGCAAGATGGAAGAGAATAGTTCTGTCAGTGAGCATATACTCAAAATGTCTGGGTATAATAATCACTTGATTCAACTGGGAGTTAATCTTCCGGATGATAGCGTCATTGACAGAATTCTTCAATCATTGCCACCAAGCTACAAGAGCTTCGTGATGAACTATAACATGCAAGGGATGAACAAGACAATTCCCGAGCTCTTCGCAATGCTAAAGGCAGCAGAGGTAGAAATCAAAAAGGAGCATCAAGTGTTGATGGTCAGTAAGACCACTAGTTTCAAGAAAAATGGCAAAGGGAAGAAGAAGGGGAACTTCAAGAAGAACAGCAAGCAAGTTGTTGTTCAGGAGAAGAAACCCAAGTCTGGACATAAGCCTGAAACTGAGTGCTTCTACTGCAAGCAGACTGGTCACTGGAAGCGGAACTGCCCCAAGTATTTGGCGGATAAGAAGGATGGCAAGGTTAACAAAGGTATATGTGATATACATGTTATTGATGTGTACCTTACTAATGCTCGCAGTAGCACCTGGGTATTTGATACTGGTTCTGTTGCTAATATTTGCAACTCGAAACAGGGGCTACGGATTAAGCGAAGATTGGCTAAGGCGAGGTGACGATGCGCGTGGGAAATGGTTCCAAAGTCGATGTGATCGCGGTCGGCACGCTACCTCTACATCTACCTTCGGGATTAGTTTTAGACCTAAATAATTGTTATTTGGTGCCAGCGTTGAGCATGAACATTATATCTGGATCTTTTTTAATGTGAGACGGTTATTCATTTAAATCAGAGAATAATGGTTGTTCTATTTATATGAATAATATCTTTTATGGTCATGCACCCTTGAAGAGTGGTCTATTTTTGATGAATCTCGATAGTAGTGACACACATATTCATAATGTCGAAGCCAAAATATGCAGAGTTGATAATGACAATGCAACTTATTTGTGGCACTGCCGTTTAGGTCATATCGGTGTAAAGCGCATGAAGAAACTCCATACTGATGGACTTTTGGAATCACTTGATTATGAATCACTTGGTACTTGCGAACCGTGCCTCATGGGCAAGATGACTAAAACACCGTTCTCTGGAACTATGGAGAGAGCAACAGATTTATTGGAAATCATACATACAGATGTATGTGGTCCGATGAATATTGAGGCTCGTGGCGGATATTGTTATTTTCTCACCTTCACAGATGATTTGAGCAGATGTGGGTATATCTACTTAATGAAACATAAGTCTGAAACATTTGGAAAGTTCAAAGAATTTCAGAATGAAGTTGAAAATCATCGTAACAAGAAAATAAAATTTCTACGATCTGATCGTGGAGGAGAATATTTGAGTTACAAGTTTGGCCTACATTTGAAACAATGCGGAATAGTTTCGCAACTCACGCCACCCAGAACACCACAGCGTAATGGTGTGTCCGAACGTCGTAATCGTACTTTACTAGATATGGTGCGATCTATGATGTCTCTTACTGATTTACCGCTATCGTTTTGGGGTTATGCTTTAGAGACGGCTGCATTCACTCTAAATAGGGCACCATCAAAATCCGTTGAAACGACACCTTATGAACTATGGTTTGGCAAGAAACCAAAGTTGTCGTATCTTAAAGTTTGGGGTTGCGATGCTTATGTGAAGAAACTTCAACCTGATAAGCTCGAACCCAAATCGGAGAAATGTGTCTTCATAGGATACCCAAAGGAGACTGTTGGGTACACCTTCTATCACAGATCCGAAGGGAAGACATTCGTTGCTAAGAATGGATCCTTTCTAGAGAAGGACTTTCTCTCGAAAGAAGTGAGTGGGACGAAAGTATAACTTGATGAGGTAACTGTACCTGCTCCCTTATTAGAAAGTAGATCATCACAGAAACCAGTTTCTGCGACACATACACCAATTAGTGGGGAAGTTAATGATAATGATCATGAAACTTCAGATCAAGTTATTACTGAACCTCGTAGGTCAACCAGATTAAGATCCTCACCAGAGTGGTACGGTAATCCTGTTCTGGAGGTTATGTTACTAGACCATGACAAACCTACGAACTATGAAGAAGCGATGGTGAGCCCAGATTCCGCAAAATGCTTTGAGGCCATGAAATCCGAGATGGGATCCATGTATGAGAACAAAGTATGGACTTTGGTTGACTTGCCCGATGGTCGGCAAGCCATTGAAAATAAATGGATCTTCAAGAAGAAGACTGACGCTGACGGTAATGTTACTGTCTATAAAGCTCGACTTGTTGCGAAAGGTTTTCGACAAGTTCAAGGGATTGACTACGATGAGACCTTCTCACCCGTAGCGATGCTTAAGTCTGTCCGAATCATGTTAGCAATTGCCGCATTTTATCATTATGAAATTTGGCAAATGGATGTCAAAACTGCATTCCTGAATGGATTTCTGGAAGAAGAGTTGTATATGATGCAACCGGAAGGTTTTATCGATCCAAAGGGAGCTAACAAAGTGTGCAAGCTCCGGCGATCCATTTATGGACTGGTGCAAGCCTCTCGGAGTTGGAATAAACGCTTTGATAGTGTGATCAAAGCATTTGGTTTTATACAGACTTTTGGAGAAGCCTGTATTTACAAGAAAGTGAGTGGGAGCTCAGTAGCATTTCTGATATTATATGTGGATGACATATTGCTGATTGGAAATGATATAGAATTTCTGGATAGCATAAAGGGATACTTGAATAAGAGTTTTTCAATGAAAGACCTCGGTGAAGCTGCATATATATTAGGCATTAAGATCTATAGAGATAGATCAAGACGCTTAATTGGACTTTCACAAAGCACATACCTTGACAAAGTTTTGAAGAAGCTCAAAATGGATCAAGCAAAGAAAGGGTTCTTGCCTGTACTACAAGGTGTGAGATTGAGTAAGACTCAATGCCCGACCACTGCAGAAGATAGAGAGAAGATGAAAGATGTTCCCTATGCTTCAGCCATAGGCTCTATCATGTATGCAATGTTGTGTACCAGACCTGATGTGTGCCTTGCTATAAATTTAGCAGGGAGGTACCAAAGTAATCCAGGAGTGGATCACTGGACAGCGGTCAAGAACATCCTGAAATACCTGAAAAGGACTAAGGATATGTTTCTCGTTTATGGAGGTGACAAAGAGCTCATCGTAAGTGGTTACGTTGATGCAAGCTTTGACACTGATCCGGACGATTCTAAATCGCAAACCGGATACGTATTTACATTGAACGGTGGAGCTGTCAGTTGGTGCAGTTCTAAGCAAAGTGTCGTGGCGGGATCTACGTGTGAAGCGGAGTACATAGCTGTTTCGGAAGCAGCAAATGAAGGAGTCTAGATGAAGGAGTTCATATCCGATCTAGGTGTCATACCTAGTGCATCGGGACCAATGAAAATCTTTTGTGACAATACTAGTGCAATTGCCTTAGCAAAGGAATCCAGATTTCACAAGAGAACCAAGCACATCAAAAGACGCTTCAACTCCATCCGGGATTTAGTCCAGGTGGGAGACAGAGAAATTTGCAAGATACATACGGATCTGAATGTTGCAGACCCGTTGACTAAGCCTCTTCCACGAGCAAAACATGATCAGCACCAAGACTCCATGGGTGTAAGAATCATTACTGTGTAATCTAGATTATTGATTCTAGTGCAAGTGGGAGACTGAAGGAAATATGCCCTAGAGGAAATAATAAAGTATTATTTATTTCCTTATATCATGATAAATGTTTATTATTCATGCTAGAATTGTATTAACCGGAAACATAATACATGTGTGAATACATAGACAAACAGAGTGTCACTAGTATGCCTCTACTTGACTAGCTCGTTAATCAAAGATGGTTATGTTTCCTAGCCATAGACATGAGTTGTCATTTGATTAACGGGATCACCTCATTAGGAGAATGACGTGATTGACTTGACCCATTCCGTTAGCTTAGCACTCGATCGTTTAGTATGTTGCTATTGCTTTCTTCATGACTTATACCTGTTCCTATGACTATGAGATTATGCAACTCCCGTTTACCGGAGGAACACTTTGTGTGCTACCAAACGTCACAACGTAACTGGGTGATTATAAAGGTGCTCTACAGGTGTCTCCAAAGGTGCTTGTTGGGTTGGCGTATTTCGAGATTAGGATTTGTCACTCCGATTGTCGGAGAGGTATCTCTGGGCCCACTCGGTAATGCACGTCACTATAAGCCTTGCAAGCATTGTGACTAATGAGTTAGTTGCGGGATGATGTATTACGGAACGAGTAAAGAGACTTGCCGGTAACGAGATTGAACTAGGTATCGAGATACCGACGATCGAATCTCGGGCAAGTAACATACCGATGACAAAGGGAACAACGTATGTTGTTATGCGGTCTGACCGATAAAGATCTTCGTAGAATATGTGGGAACCAATATGAGCATCCAAGTTCCGCTATTGGTTATTAACCGGAGAGGTGTCTCGGTCATGTCTACATAGTTCTCGAACCCGTAGGGTCCGCACGCTTAACGTTACGATGACAGTTATATTATGAGTTTATATGTTTTGATGTACTGAAGGTTGTTCGGACTCCCGGATGTGATCACGTACATGACGAGGAGTCTCAAAATGGTCAAGACATAAAGATTGATATATTGGAAGCCTATGTTTGGACATCGGAAGTGTTCCGGGGGAAATCGGGATTTTTCCGGAGTACCGGGAGGTTACCGGAACCCCCCGGGAACTTAATGGGCCTTAGTGGGCCTAGGTGGAAGAGAGGAGAGGTGGCTAGGGCAGGGCCGCGCCCCCCCTTCCCCCCAGTCCGAATAGGACAAGGAGAGGGGGGCGGCGCCCCCCCTTCCTTCCTCCCCTCCACCTCTTCCCCCTTCCACTCCTAGTCCAACATTGAAACGGGGGGAGTCCTACTCCCGGTAGGAGTAGGACTCCTCCTGGCGCGCCTATACCTCCTAGGCCGGCGGCCTCCCCCTTGCTCCTTTATATACGGGGGCAGGGGGCACCTCTAGACACACAATTGATCAACGATCTTTTAGCCGTGTGCGGTGCCCCCCTCCACCATATTACACCTCGATAATATCATTGCGGAGCTTAGGCGAAGCCCTGCATCGGTAGAACATCATCATCGTCACCACGCTGTCGTGCTGACGAAACTCTCCCTCAACACTCGGCTGGATCGGAGTTCGAGGGACGTCATCGAGCTGAACGTGTGCTGAACTCGGAGGTGCCGTGCGTTCGGTACTTGATCGGTCGGATCGTGAAGACGTACGACTACATCAACCGCGTTGTGTTAACGCTTCCGCTTTCGGTCTACGAGGGTACGTGGACAACACTCTCCCCTGTCGTTGCTATGCATCACCATGATCTTGCGTGTGCGTAGAATTTTTTTGAAATTACTACGTTCCCCAACAGTTGAGCCCTGGGATGTCGATGCGGATGCGCAGCCCACCATCCTCGCCTGGATGGGGAGCTGCGCCAGGTGGGCGGCGGTCGCCGCGCATGGCTCTTGCTTCTTGTAGTTCCTGAGTGGTATGGATGATGAACTCCTGAGCGTCGGGCGACCCTCGCCTGGTGTCCTCCTTAGGGAAACGCGCCGCGAAGCACGCCTCCACATGGTGCCCGAGCGCCTCCATCATGATGTTGGCTAGGTCTGAGGCCCTCCAGAAGAGAGCCTCCAAGCCCTGCCCGAGGAGGGCGCCGGGCGCGCCTTCCTATGCGAGGGAGGGAGGCGCCCCAGGCACGGGCGCTGATCCTGGAGCGACACCGGTAGAGGCGCCGCTCCCCTGAGGTCCTGTATGGAGTAGCTTCTTCTTCTTCTTGGGGATGGCCTCAGGAGGGTACTGTGCTTGATCGTTGTCGGGGTCTTCGATTGCTGCGGCTTGGAAGGCGCGCTCGAGCACACCGCATCTTTTTCTTCACAGGGAACCGTGATGATTCCCCCGCTTCCTGGCATCTTGAGGACATTGTAGCCGTGGTGGGTCACTGCCATGAACTTGGCCAGCGCTGGATATCCGAGGATGGCGTTGTATGGCAGACGGATGTGGGCGACGTCGAAGTCGATGAGCTTGGTGCGGTAGTTGTTGCGTTGTCCGAAGGTGACAGGGAGGCGGACCTGCCCTATCGGGGTGGTGGAGCCGTCGGTCACTCCTGAGAAGGGCTTGGTGGGCTGAAGCTGATCGTATGGCGCTTCGAGGCTGTCGAATGTCTCGACGGATAGGACGTTAAGCCCTACACCGCCGTCAATGAGGGTCTTGGTAACTTGTACGTTGCTGATGACGGGTGAGCAGAGCATCGGGAGGGCGCCAGCGGTGGCCGCACACTTGAGCTGGTCCGCCGAGCTGAAAGTGATGTCGCACTTGGACCACCTGAGCGGGCGCGTGGCCTCAAGCCTGGGAAGGGCTATGTTCACCTCGCGAGCAAACTGCTTGAAGATGCGCTGAGAGGCTGGGGCTTGAGCTCTGCCTAAGATGCAGGCGATGGCGCGCGGTTCCTGGAAGCCCCCAGCCTCCTCATCCTGATGGTGGTCGTCGTTCCTTCTTGGCGGTGGCGGCAGCGGAGGAAGACCGGCGTTGCCCTGGGGGCGGTCTTCGCAAGGCTGGTCTCTCCAGGCGCCCTCGCGAGGCTGGTCCTGCCAGTGATCCTCGCGAGGCTGATCGCGCCACTCCTGGCAGGGGCCGCGGTTGTCCCAGCGTCCTTCACCTCGTCCTCCTCCTCGGCCGTAGCCCCGGCCATTTCACTCGGGGCGTCGACCGAAGCGGCCATCTCGAATGGCCCTGAGCTCTTGACAGTCGTTGGTGTTGTGGCTGTGTACGTTGTGGAAGGCGTCGAACGGTCGGCTGCTCTTGGAGGACTCGGGGTGGTCCTGGTCGCGTTTCGTATCCGGCTCCACCGTGAGCACGGCCACTCCCTTGCACTTCACGTCCTTGGCCTTGGCTTTCTTCTCCTCCAGGTCGGTAGCTGGGAGCTCGAGGAGGGAAAGGCGCCCCTCCTCAGCTCTTGCGCACTTGGTCGCCAGGTTGAACAGCTCCAAAGCCATGCATAGCTCCTCATGGATGGCGAGCTCCTCCTTCATCTTGACATCGCGGACGCCGTCAGAAAACGCCGAAATGATGGCCTCATCCATCACCTTGGGGATCTTGAGGCGAACGTTGTTGAAGCGCTGGATGTACTTTTGCAGGGTCTCCCCTGGCTGCTGCCTGTGGCGGCTTAGGTCACCCACGGCCGGAGGGCGGTCGCGAGTGCCTTGGAAGTTGGCGACGAAGCGGTCGTGCATCTCGTCCCAGGAGGAGATCGAGCCCGGGGGCGGGTTCAGGAGCCACGAGCGAGCGCCATCCTTGAGAGCCATGGGGAACTAGTTCGCCATGACTTTTTCGTCGCTGTTGGCCACCTCGATGCTCAGCTCGTAGAGCTGCAAGAACTCCGCGGGGTCGGGGGTGCCGTCTTAGCGAGGAGGCAGGTCTGGCTTGAACTTGCCCGGCCAGGCAACGCTACGCAGCTCAGGAGTGAAGGCGCGGCAGCCTGCCGTGGCCACCGGAGCCCTTTGCAGAGGTGGGGCCTGCCCTTGGTGCCCGCGCACCGCCACCGCTGGCGGCGCAAGGTTTTGTCGTGGTGGCGTTGGGAGTGCGGGAGCCTTCTCTTGCAGCCTGGGAATCTCTTGGCAGCTTCCTTCTTCTCGCGCGGGGACCCGACGCGGTGGGTCGCGCTGGGGGGCCGCGCGCCTTGGCGCCAGAGCGCCGTCTTGGTGCAAAGGTGGTGGAGGTGCCCCGTGAGCCACGTCGCCCGCAGCTGGTGGGGGGCGAGGCAGCGAGAGGGATGGCGCGGGGGAGCCCCCTGCGGCGCGGACGAGCTCGGCGATGCGGTCCAGCCAGTCCTCGTAGAGGTCGTCGACTGGGCGGTAACGCAAGAGCTCGCGCGCCATGAGCAGCGGGGCCTGCGCGTCCGTGGGAGCGCAAAGAGCGTGCGACGACGAGCCGGCTGGAGTTAGCGACAGAGTGGCGGTGCGGTCATCCCGCCGCACAGAGGGGTGTAGTGAGGACGCCTGCTGCTCGTTTCCCGCCGGGACGGTGGCGGCGTTGGCGGCGGGTGACGGGGAACGACGGGGAGGCCCGCCGACGGGAGTTGTCTGAGCGACGCGGGCAGCGAGGGCGGCCCAGCGCTCAGCGCGGGCTCGGCGAGCGTTCGCCATGGATGCGGCGAAGTGACGGGAACCGGATCGGTGGGAGGAAAGCTTCGGCGCACCCCTACCTGGTGCGCCAAATGTCGCATTTCGGGTTCCGACAAAACACTTGATATTCAAACACTGGGATGCGCACGAAGATCTCTCTCTCCCTAGATCACTCTCGCAACAATCGCAAGGCCTAGCTAGACGAACCCAAAAATGAGAGACACAAGAGTCTATACTGGTTCGGGCCACCGATGTGGTGTAATGCCCTACTCCAGTGTGGTGTGGTGGATTGCCTCTTGGGCTGAGGATGAACAGTTACAAGGGAAGAACAGCCTCCTGAGGAGAGGTGTTCTTGTGCTTGGTGAGCTTGTGTGGCAGAGGATGATCTCAATGATCCGCCCCTCCTATGGTGGTGGCTAGTCCTATTTATAGAGGCCCTAGTCCTCTCCCCAAATATTGAGCGGGAAGGGATCCAACAACAGCCAAATTCGAAGGGAGACAACTAGTACAAGTTATCCTGACTAAAGGTGGTCTTCGCCCGCCAAAGGCTTTGGTGGTGATGCCGTCTTGGGCTCCATGGTGACCTCCATCCTGTCGTCCTGCTGGTCTTGGTCTCGTTGCACTGATATGGAAACCTTTGCCTGATGCCTCGGGACTCCTCTCCTGCGCTTGCCTATTTAGCACCAAAGAGGAAACGAGTACACTGCGCGCGCTGGCGCCCGCCTGGCTCCAGTCGTCATGTCTTGCATCACAGGAACCTCGTGAGGTGTCCCTTTCCTTGATCTCTCCGCCCCTCGCGAGCCGGCCTGGTAAGGCCGTCCCGAGGAGGTCTTGTGTCGTCTGCCTCGCGAGGCTTGGCCCCTCGCGAGGGTCTTGAGTGTTTGCTGGTAAAGATGGGTCGTGCAGGGCCGCTGGTGGAGCCACGCCGTGGGCTGCAGGCAGGCAAGCCTGGGGACCCCAGTTCCCAGGACGCCGACAAGGAACCTGAGGGTCTTCGTTCTTAGGCCTATTCCATAGTTGGATGCTGATCGGGATGATGTCCCTAACAATAGCCCCGCACTGAGCAGGAAATGCTTCCTTAGTCCGCCTGGGTTCAATCGGTTGGCCATCGTCCGAGATTGTTGTGATCGTGAACCTTTCATCCTGGCGCAACCTTTTCTTCGGCCTCGTCTTGTTACCGAAGTTTGGCTCGATCCGGAGGGCTATAAAAGAAGAAAGAAGAGTTAATATATGTACATACCAAAACAATTAATGCATCAATTAGCTAGTCATCACAGGCTTAATTAATATATATACCTCTCCGGACTTTGCAACAGCTCCCTCCTCCGTTCGGTCACCGGAGCTGTCATCACGGTCTCCTTCTTCCACCGGCATTCAGTCACCGGAGCTGTCATCACGGTCTCCTTCTTCCACCGGCATTCGGTCACCGGAGCCATCATGATCATGTCTTTCCTCCTCCATTGTTCGATCGCCGGAGCCTTCATCCTCTCCTTCCAGACCATCGGTGTCGTTGAGAAACAACAAGGCATCATGTTCGTCGCGGATTATGTCCCCCAACAACTCTTCTTGTTCTAAGTCTCTTTGATCCATAGTTTCTGCAAATATTACAACACGGCAATTAATGTACAAACATGAGAGATGGATATATTAGTGGCAAACATAGAACTAGCTAGCTAATCACAACAAGGAATATTAATTAGTGGCCTCAATGCTTCTACGGTTTGGGGTGGCCTCAACAACGCTTCTACGGTTTTGGGTGGCCTTGACGACAACGCTCTTTTAACTTGGTAAATTTGGGTGGCCTCGGCAATGCTTCTAGGGTTTGGGGTGGCCTCGACGCTTCTAGGGTTTGGTCGGGCGAGAGGGGGTTGATCGACGTCCCCCCTCATGTTGAAGAGTCACCGGAGTTCTCTCATGAATGTCCGACGTCAGGACCGCCTCTCTCATGAATGTCAAACAAGGGATTTAACAAAATGGCGCCATTCTGGATGTGCATAAAATGGTCCATATTTTTCCTGATCTCATCTACCCTTCTATATGTCACGTTGTCTAGTGTCAAAGGATTCAAGAAAATCATGGCTTCATCATTAGCCGAAAGTAACAAGCGCATAATGGTATGAAGCTCTCCAATATTGTTTTCGAACGGAGTCCCGGATAGGATAATTAGCTTTTTGGTACGAAGTTCAGCAAGAGCCTTCCGAATATCGCTATTTGGAAGGCCTTTGCTGAAATTCGTACAAAAAGCGAATTATTCTATCCGGAACTCCGTTCCAAAACAACTTTGAAGAGCTTCGTAGCATCATACGCTTGTTACTTCCGGCTAATGATGTAGCCATGGATTTCTTGAATACTTTGACAGACAACATGACATACAGAAAAAAAAATTGGATCAACTTGTGCACATCCATAATGGGGGCATTCTTGATAAATCTCGACCCTCGACCCCTCAACGACCCTCGACCCCTCGACGATCCTCGAACCTCGACCCTCGACCCCTCGGCAATCCTCGAACCTCGACCACTCGGCGACCCTCAACCCTATACCCTAGTTCCCAACCCTTGACCGCTCGGCGATCCTCGACACCCTCGTTCCCGATAAAAAAATAAGAAGAGGAAGAAGAAGAAAAAAGAGGAGAAGAAGAAGGAATAGAGGAGAAGAAGAAAAAATAGAAGAATAAAAAAAAGAGGAGAAGAAGAAGGAATAGAGGAGAAGAAGAAAAAAATAGAATATATTATTCTATTTTTCTTCTTCTCCTCTTTTTTTTCTTCTTCTTCCTCTTCTTATCTTTTTCTCCTCTTCTTCCTCTCCTCTTCTTGTCCTTCTTATTCTCCTTCTTCCTCTTCTTATTTCCCTTTTCCCTCTCCTTCTTTTTCTTCTTCTTCCTTCTTCCTATTTTCTTCTTTTTCCTTATTTTCCTTTTTCCACTCCACTAGCCTAAAATCTACTAACCTAAAATGCACCAACATTACAACTAACCTAAAATGCACTAAATCAGAGAACATACATAGATAAAACTTTTCTAAAAATGTAACTTTTGCATATATGAACATATACACAGAGAACATACATACATATATAAAATTTTCTAAAAATGCAAAAAAATCATCATATATATGAACAAAAAAATTTATGAAAAATCAGGACATATAATCATATATACACACATACATATAATCATACACTACATATCATCTCTGAAAAAATCATAATATATATAAAGGACAGAGAGGAGGAGGCCGGCCAGACCGAGAGGTGCGGCATGGTCGGGGCAGGGGCACGGGGCGGCCGGCGTCGAGGCCGGGGCAGGGGGCATGGGGCGACGGCGACGAGGCAGGGGGCACGCGGCAGCGCGTCGAGGCAGGGCAGGGGCGCGGGGCGACGGCGGCGAGGAGCGGGCGGCGGCGGTGAGGCGATCTTGGGGCAACAACGGCGTCGAGGAGTAGTAGCAGCCTGGCGGCGTTCGATCGAGAGAAGAATGGCGGATGGGGGAAAATTTCCTACGTGTCGGGTTATATAGCAACCACCTTTGGTCCCGGTTCGTGGCACCAACCGGGACCAATGCCCCCTTTAGTCCTAGTTGGTGCCACCAACCGGGACCAAAGGTCAGTTTTCAGCAGGGCATTAGTCCCAGTTGGTACCACGAACCGGTACCAATTCACACCTTCGTCCCGGTTGGTGCTACCAACCGGGACCAAAGGCCTTGTGCTGCCCGCGGCCAAAAAGTTTAGTCCCACCTCGCTAGTTGAGAGGGGCTCCGAGTGGTTTATAAGCCACACTGCCGCTGCCCTCTCGAGCTCCTCTCAAATGCAGGATTACGGGCCTAATCACACTGTATCTGCCTGTGGGCCTACTAGGCTCTCTGCGGGCCTGAATCCTGGCCCATGGTTGGGTTTCTAGTCGTAGTCAGGCCGTGGTGGCCCAGTAGGTGGCATTTTTTCCAGTTTTTGTTTTGTTTTTTGCTTTATTTGTTTTCTTTTGTTTCTACTTACAGTTTTTCAGTGATTCTTTTTGCTGCTAGGTCACAAAAATTATAAACTTTCTGTTAGTGCCATTAGTTTTTAAATTTGAATAGTTTAAACTTGAATTTTTTGAAATTTGTGTGAATCACTAGTTTGTGAATAAGTTTACTATAAAAATAGATTTTTGAGTGATTCTTTTTCCTACTATTTAATATTACTGTGTTTTATCATTATATTCAATTTGGTAATTTTTAGGTTATTTTAAATATCTATTTTAATCAAAAACAGATTTAGTTTTTTTAGTTTGCTATTAAAGTTTCTAACACAAAATTTCTTTATGAAATTTTTTTTGCTATTAATGTTTTGAATAGAAAATACTTTGATAACTTTAGTTGCATAAATTTATATAATTTTAGTTTCAAAAATACTAGAGGTTTGTAAAAGCTTTTTAGTTGATTCCTTTTGCTATTATAGTTTTATAAAGGCTTTTTACTTGATTCTTTTTGCTATTGAAGAATATTATAGTTTTGTTTTAGTTGATCATAACAGAATATTTTAATTGATTATTTTTAGTTGATTCCTTTTGCTATTAGTTCATCCTATTAGCTATTAGTTCATTTCTTTTTGCTATTAGTCCATTCTTTGAGCTAAATGACCCTGAAATTGAAAAGCACTACAAATGAACTCTGAAAAGGTTGAAAGTTGGCATCGTATCATCATTTCACCCACATAGCATGTGCTAAAAAGTTGAGAGGGTTACGGCAAAAACTGGATGCACTTCGTGTACAAAATGGACAATCTCTTTCTAAGTATCAGGGTTTCGGACGAAAACTCATCTGTTACAAAGGGATTTCATTTTTTTAAACTTATTTGAACTCCGGACTTTTGTGTGTTCAAATTGAGCCATTCATAGCCACATCATCAATTTTCAACCCTTTCTGACTTCATCTGGTATTTTTCATGCATTTACTGATTTTTGTAAGCTAAATGGCCCTGAATTGAAAAGCACTACAAATGAACTCTGAAACGGTTGAAAGTTGGCATGGTATCATCATTTCACCCACATAGCATGTGCTAAAAAGTTTAGAGGGTTACGGCAAAAAATGGATGCACTTCGTGTACAAAACGGACAATCTCTTTCGAAGTATCAGGGTTTCATACGGAAACTCATCTGTTACAAAAGGCATTTCATTTCTTCACATGTAAGTGCAGTGATATTCTAGATCAAAGGCATCATCATAATAGTTGTGGAGAGAAAGTCTTCACTTTTTCTTCGCTTGTGTCCTTTGCTTATTGCGCCGTAACCATGGATAATCTTCATCGTTTAACAGGGTGCTTGGGTCAGCCTTGACTTTGAAGGGAGGAATTTCATGAAACTTTTCATAATCTTCAGACATGTCTGTCTTGCCCTCCAATCCCACGATGTCTCTTTTTCCTAAAAGAACTATGTGGCGCTTTGGCTCATCGTATGATGTATTCGCTTCCTTATCTTTTCTTTTTCTCGGTTTGGTAGACATGTCCTTCACATCGAAAACATGCGCCACATCATTATCTAGGACGAATGGTTCGTCTGTGTACCCAAGATTGTTCAGATCCACTGTTGTCATTCTGTACTGTGGGTCTACCTGTACCCCGCCTCCTGACAGATTGACCCATTTGCACTGAAACAAAGGGACCTTAAAATCATGTTCGTAGTGAAGTTCCCATATGTCCACTGTGTAACCATAATATGTGTCCTTTCCCCTCTTGATTGTACCCTTTGTAAGTCAATAGAGTCGAAGATGGTCCCCTGGCCAACGAGTACAGCTCATCAGAAACAGTGTTGTCACCCCTGAGATGTGTTTGCAACCAACTGCCGAAAGTCCTGATGTGTTCACATGTAATCCAGTCATCACACTGCTCCGGGTGTTTGGAGCGCAGAATCTTCTTGTGTTCATAGACACACAGGGTCACCAAGGTATAATTCTGTAGAACTGTGTAGTGTGCTTGAGACCAAGAATGCCCGTCCCTACATATTATTAATTCCCCTCCTAGCGTGCCTTTTCCAGTCAGTCTCCCCTCATACCACGATTGAGGGAGACCAATCTTCTTAAGGTCAAGAATGAAGTCAACACAAAACCCAATGACATCCTCTGTTTGATGGCCCATGGAGATGCTTCCTTTTGGCCTAGCGCGGTTACAGAATATTTCTTTAGGACTCCCATGAACCTCTCAAAGGGGAACATATTGTGTAGAAATACAGGGCCCAGAACGACAATCTCGTCGACTAGATGAACTAGGACGTGCGTCATGATATTGAAGAAGGATGGTGGGAACACCAGCTCGAAACTAACAAGACATTGCGCCACATCACTCCTTAACCTTGGTAGGATTTCTGGGTCGATCACCTTCTGAGAGATTGCATTGAGGAATGCACATAGCTTCACAATGGCTAATCAAACGTTTTCCGGTAGAAGCCACCTCAATGCAACCGGAAGGAGTTGTGTCATAATCACGTGGCAGTCATGAGACTTTAGGTTCTAGAACTTTTTCTCTGGCATATACATTATTCCCTTTATATTCGACGAGAAGCCAGACGGGACCTTCATACTAAGCAGGCATTCAAAGAAGATTTCCTTCTCTTCTTTGGTAAGAGCATAGCTGGCAGGACCTTCATACTGCTTTGGAGGCATGCTGTCTGTTTCGTGCACACGTTGCAGGTCCTCCCGTGCCTCCGGTGTATCTTTTGTCTTCCCATACACGCCCAAGAAGCCTAGCAGGTTCATGCAAAGATTCTTCGTCACGTGCATCACGTCGATTGAAGAGCGGACCTCTAGGTCTTTCCAGTAGGGTAGGTCCCAAAATATAGATTTCTTCTTCCACATGGGTGCGCGTCCCTCGGCGTTATTCGGATTAGATAGTCCGCCAGGACCCTTTCCAAAGATTACTTGTAAATCATTAACCATAGCAAGTATGTGATCACCGGTACGGATGGCGGGCTTCTTCCGGTGATCTGCCTCGCCTTCGAAATGCTTGCCTTTCTTTCGACATTGATGGTTGGTCGGAAGAAATCGACGATGCCCTAGGTACGCATTCTTCCTGCATTTGTCCAGGTATATACTTTCGGTGTCATCTAAACAGTGCGTGCATGCGTGGTATCCCTTGTTTGTTTGCCCTGAAAGGTTACTGAGAGCAGGCCAATCATTGATGGTTACAAACAGCAAAGCATGCAGGTCAAATTCCTGTTGTTTGTGCTCATGCCACACACGTACACCGTTTCCATTCCACAGCTGTAAAAGTTCTTCAACTAATGGCCTTAGGTACACATCAATGTCGTTGTCGGGTTGCTTAGGGTCTTGGATGAGAACTTGCATCATAATGAACTTCCGCTTCATGCACAGCCAAGGAGGAAGGTTATACATACATAGAGTCAAGGGCCAGGTGCTATGATTGATGTTCTGCACCCCAAAGGGATTAATGCCATCCGCGCTTAAACCAAACCATATGTTCCTTGCGTCACCTGCAAAGTCCTCCCAGTACCATCTCTCGATTTTTCTCCACTGCGACCCGTCAACGGGTGCTCTCAACTTCCCGTCTTTCTTACGGTCCTCTCTGTGCCATCGCATCAACTTGGCATGCTCTTTGTTTCTAAACAGACGTTTCAACCGTGGTATTATAGGAGCATACCACATCACCTTGGCAGGAACCCTCTTCCTAGGACGCTCGTCATCAACATCACCAGGGTCATCTCGTCTGATCTTATACCGCAATGCACCGCATACCGGGCATGCGTTCAAATCCTCATACGCACTGCGGTAGAGGATGCAGTCATTAGGGCATGCATGTATCTTCTGCACCTCGAATCCTAGAGGGCATACGACCTTCTTTGATGCGTACGTACTGTCGGGCAATTCGTTATCCTTTGGAAGCTTCTTCTTCAATATTTTCAGTAGCTTGTCAAATCCTTTGTCAGGTACACCATTCTCTGCCTTCCACTGCAGCAATTCCTACGGTATCGAGCTTTGTGTTGCCATCTTCGCAATTGGGGTACAACCCTTTTTGTGATCCTCTAACATGCGATCGAACTTCAGCTTCTCCTTTTCACTTTCACATTGTCTCTTTGCATCAACAATGACCCGGTGAAGATCATCATCGGGCACATTATCTGGTTCCTCTTGATCTTCAGCTTCCCCCATTGCAGCATCACCGTATTCAGGGGGCACATAGTTGTCATCATCCTCTTCTTCTTCGCTGTCTTCCATCACAACCCCTCTTTCTCCGTCCTTGGTCCAAACATTATAGTGTGGCATGAAACCCTTATAAAGCAGGTGGGTGTGAAGGGTTTTCGAGTCAGAGTAAGACTTCGTATTCCCACATCAAGAAAATTATGCACGCCCTTAATGTACTCGGAGGTGCGTCTGTCATCGTACATCCATTGCCGGTTCATCTGCGTGCATTATATATAATTAAGTGTGTCAAAAACCATTACAGAACATTATGAATAGACAAGTGACCAAATTAATAGAAGTGCATCATCACATTAAAACCAAAGTACATACATAGTTCTCATTGAACAACATATAGCTCTCCAGAGCATCTAATAATTAAACCATACATTGAAACTATCTAAAACATTTCAATGCAACAACAAATGCGACATAATAGCAACTAAGGTAACAATTGATCCAACGGCATAATGATACCAAGCCTCGGTATGAATGGCATATTTTCTAATCTTTCTAATGTTCAAGCGCATTGCATCCATCTTGATCTTGTGATCATCGACGACATCCGCAACATGCAACTCCAATATCATCTTCTCCTCCTCATTTTTTTTTCAATTTTTCCTTCATGTAATTGTTTTCTTCTTCAACTAAATTTAACCTCTCGACAATAGGGTCGGTTGGAATTTCCGGTTCACATACCTCCTAGATAAAAAAAATCTATGCCACGTTGGTCGGCATAATTGTCATAAACACTAAATGAACCAAATAGTTATAAAAGATAATATATATATACCACATCCGAATCATAGACAGGACGAGGGCCGACGGAGGCGGATACCAAAACCATCGCACTATATAATGACAAGCAATAATAAAAGTAAGAAAATTGTATCTATCTAAATCATACAATTAAGAACTTTTTTCTTTTAGAAAGAAGATAAGATCAAGAGGCTCACCACGGTGGTGTCGGCGACGAGATCGGCGCGGGCGATCGACGGCGGTGAGGATGGGGACGGTTCATGATGGATCGCCAAACCTAGACAAATCTCGAGGAAAACATAGCTTGGACAAGGAGCTTCGAGAGGAGAAAGTTTAAGTGTGGCTCAGGCATTTCATCAAACACCTCATGTGCATAGGAGGTGAGCTAGAGCACCACAAAGCTCTCCCACGGCCGGCTAGAAAAACAGAGCACTCCAGTGCTCTCCTCGCGGGCGAGGGGGTATATATAGGCATCTCATTGGTCCCGGTTCATGGATGGAACCGGGACTAAAGGACCCCCTTTGGTCCCGGTTCCAGCCACGAACCAGGACCAATGGTTGTGGGCCAGGAGTGAGGCCCATTGGTCCCGGTTCGTGTCTAGAACCGGGACCAAAGGGTCCAGACGAACCGGGACCAATGCCCCACGAGGCCCGGCCGGCCTCCTGGCCTCGCGAACCGGGACCTATGCCCCCATGGGTCCCGGTTCGTGACTAAACCAGGACTAATGGGCTGGTCCGGCCTGGACTAAAGCCCTGTTTTCTACTAGTGTGTGGAGTCTTTTCGGTGAAATCTATGTACATAGACTTGATAAACACAGGTCTGATCCCTAGGTCCCTGCACATCTAGAAAATTAAGGTGATATTGCAAATCAAGCTTTTTATGTGGTTTATGCATAAGGGGGTGATCTTGACCAAAGACAACTTGGTAAATATACTTGGGAGGGGAGTAAACGGTGTTGTTTTTGTAATCCGGATGAAATGATACAACATTTATTTCTCTCATGCCCGCTAGCCAGGTTACTCTGGCGTACGGTTTATATATAAAGCGGCGCGCGAACCTTTTTCGAACTCTAGCATACGATTCGTGTTTCACTCGGTGTCAGTCCTTCCGCCTCTATACTAGTCTTTTCAGGGTATGGTTAAACGGGGTAGAGCCTAACACTGCGGCATATATTCGAGTAGGAGTGTGTGCATTACTTCGAGCGATATGGAACTGCTGAAATGATGTCACTTTTATCAGACAAACCATTGTTAATTTTTTTACAGATAATCTTCCGAGTGTCTGGATGGATCCGTACGTGGTCATTACCCAGCCATGCGGATCACGAGGAGCTTATGGACTTCGGGTGCAACCATTGAAAGACGGTAGCACGGAATACATATAATCGGTTTGGATGGCGGTCCAATAATAGGACAGACGGCTAGTCCATTGATCCTATTTTTGCCGGTTGTGTCATTTTTTCTGTTTACTTTTTGTTAGTCTTTGAGACACTATTTGGAAATGTAAACCTTGTTACGTTATTTTTTTAATAAAGATAGTTGTGTACATCATGTGATGCATAGCCGAGAGGCCTCCTTTTCGAAAGAAAAAAAGAAACCCGTATGTAGGACGTGGTCCAAGTTCTAACAGCTAGCAATGAAGCTATTGATATGGATAACTTGGTAGCTCATTCTTCCGGCTAGTACTCCCTCCGTTCTACAATGTAGCGCATATAGATTTTTTTAAAAGTCAAACTTTATAAATTTTGACCAAGTTTGTATAAAAAATCATATACATATAGAATATCAAATACATGTGCTTAAATACATCACAAGACATACCTTCATATTATATATATTTGGTATTGTAGATATAAATAGTTTTCTCTATAAACTTGGTCAAAGTTTATAAAGTTTGACTTTGTAGAAAATCTATATGCGCTACATATGGAATGAAAGGAGTAGTTTTTTTTTTTTTTTGAGGTGGGTTTCCGACTAGTAGCTAGCTGTGCAAATTTCGCAGGATGGGCGTAAATCCCTATTCAATTCCGTAGGCACAAGCGCTGGCTTTGGGCTGATCGTCATAGGAGAACACACGACAAAAGACTGATCCCTGTCGTCGGGCGTCGTAGGAGGAGAGATGACAGTTTCAAACTTTCAAATGCTGGCGAGTGGCGACCCAGCTCGATGTTACGGCTATATCCTATATATAGGGCAGGTTTCTCCGAGGTCCCATGCAACTGCACCACCGGTACATACATAGCACAAGCAATGGCTTCCGGCATTCCCTCTCTGCTTTTCTGTCTGCTTCTTGCTGCTCCTCACCTTGGCAGCTCTTACCACACCAATGGTGGAAAGCACTTTGTTGTCCGCTCATCCGATTGGAGGAGTCCGTCGACCTGCTCGCCCGTCCCTGGTGAAGTGTCTTGCATCAATCTAATTCAGAACCAATACCTCTCATGCTAATGAACTTGTGGTCATTTTTCAGGAGATGGAGGACGGCTGCCGGTAATGCATCGGCTTAGCCCGTGCGCTCCTGCTTCTGGCGCCGGTGCCGGTTCGGGCCAAAGCATGCCCTCGATCAGCGACGCCCTCCGCCTGCGCGCCCTCTTCGGCGATTCAGGCGACTATAAAAAGTCCGGGGTGACGATCCCCTCGATCGGAACCCCACTCCAGTCTCTTCCGGGCGCATCAGAGTACCACGTCACCGTCGGCTACGGCACCCCGGTGCAGAGACTCGCCGTGGGATTCGACACGGCCACCGTGGGAGCCACGCTCCTCCGGTGCGAGCCATGCGCCGGGAGCCGGTGCGGCAAGAAGCACCTCTTCGACCCGTCCCGGTCGTCTTCCCTCGCCCAGATCCCGTGCGGCTCGAGAAACTGCCCGCTGAGCGACTGCTCCGGACCCAGCTGCACGGCAACCCTGAAAAAGAAGGGCGCCGTCGTGCTCAACGCCACCTTCGTCACCGACACGCTCACGGTCTCACGGTCGGTCGCCGTGGACGACTTCAGGTTCGTCTGCTTGGAGACGCGCGGCGCCAGCACGGAGGGCCGCTCGTCGGGAGTCCTCGACCTCAGCCGGGACCCCCACTCGCTGGCGTCGCGGGTCGTTCTCTCGCCGGACACGGTCGCCTTCTCCTACTGCCTGCCCTCGGCCTTCCCCTACTCGGCGGGCTTCCTCTCCTTCGGCGCCACGCGCCCGAACATAGTGAGCTACGCCACCCTAAAGAGCAAAGCCTCCCACCCGAACCTGTACTTCCTCCGGCTCGTCGGCGTGAGCGTCGGCGCGGTGGACATCCCGGTTCCGCCTCAGGCACTCGCCGGCGACGCGCTGATGGAGCTGCACACGACGTTCACTTACCTGCAGCCGAAGGTCTACGCGGCCCTCCGCGATCAGTTCAGGGGGTGGATGGGGCAGTACCCTGTGGCGCCGCCGTACGGCGAGCTCGACACGTGCTACAACTTCACCGGCCAGAGCAGCGTCGGGGTGCCGGCGGTCGAGCTCACCTTCGAGGGCGGTGCGGGCCTGGAGCCCGGCGTCCAGCAGACGATGTACTTCAAGGACCGCGGTAACATCTTCTCAGTGGGGTGCCTCGCGTTCGCGCCGGTGCCTCCGCACGCACGGGGCATCACGGTTATCGGCTCCTTGGCTCAGGCGACGACGGAAGTGGTTTACGACCTGCGTGGAGGCAAGGTCGGGTTCGTCACCAAGAGTTGCTTATAACTGATCATCATGGGTGCATTACACACGCATCGCACGTGGGTGTCTTGAACGTTTGCAAATGTGGGTAATAAAGGGTCAGTTCTTCGTGGCTTAAGCTTCTCTTCGACTTTAAATACACCCGGCCATGTTATTCGGTTTATGTCGTCCAGGCTTTTTTTTAACACTCGTCCGGGCAATCCGGGCTTATTATCAAGTGAAAAGTCCATAATAATATGGACTATAATTTATTACCTTTTTTTAATAATAACTAGCAAAAAGGCCAGTGCGTTACTATGAATTGAATATTGGCCATGTCAACCGCTCATACATGTAAACGTGGCAACCTAGAGGCTTCTCCCTATACTCAGATTGATCTAACAATATTTAGATTGTGCAAAGTGCAATCAACATGGAATTTTTCATTAGTTGTGGGAAATCCTAAATCCAACTTCTAGTTCAAACCCATTTAATTAAATTCAAATGAGTTTTAATTTAAACCTTTCAATTATGCTCATTTCTATTTTTTCTGGATCAAGCACATTTTTGTCAGTCAGGAAAAAATAGCTCCTTGCCAAAAACCAATTCCTAACCCTCTCTCCTTTTTGCTCTCTCTATTTATATTTAATAAATAAAACGAAAAGAGAATAAGAGAGAGGAGGAGGAGCCTGCCAGGTCGGCCCAACCATCCCCGCTGCCCACCTAATCCCTATAACCTAGCTACCCTGGTTCCCACTCATCTCTCTCCCTCTTGATCCCCTCGGCGCCGCCACCCACACACGCACGCATCGCGTCAGGAGAGGAGTGCCTCGCGCCCGATCTCCTGGCCTGGCGCTCGACCCTGGCCGCCGAGCCATCGGCTGACGCCGGCGAGCACGCCGCCCATCCGCACAAGCCCTTTCGTCGCCCGGCCTCCTTCTCGGCTCCCTCACCACCTCTACTGCGACGCCTGTGTCGTTCCTAGTAGTCGGCTGAATGCGCTCAACCCCCTGTGTGCGAGCGCACGCTCGCACCATGCGGTCAGCGCCGCCGCTGCCTTTCTCCGGTGAGCAGCAACCAGAGATCCTCGCGTCGCCCTACTGCTCTCCTCTTTCCCTTTTGCCTGCTCACGCGCCTTCACCGCCACCTTCAGCCGCTGCTCCGCTCGGCTGCACCTCTACTTCGCCGCCGAGATCCGCTCCTGCTGCTCTTCTCCAACTCCAACCTCTCGTTCTGCACCAAGCCCTGCCCGAGCTCCATGGCCAATCCCCTTTGCTGTCGTTTTTCCCTGCCTCGCTCAGCCGTTGCGGCCTCGTCCTCCTGCTGCTGCCTCGCTCGCCACCGCTGTCCCACAAGCTGCTTTGTGCGGCGGGCTCCTCTCGAAGACCACCTCGCTGACCTTTTTATTTATGAAACGCCATGGAGCAGCGGCGCTCCGCATGATGGCCAGTTTTTTTAAGAAACGAAACGTTCAGATCAACTAAAATAGTGACTGCGTGTTCAATAAGGAAAAAAGAATAAGTACTTTTTTGCAAAAAGTCCACGACGGTGAACCGACAGAAGCAGTGCGTACTTTATTAGTAGGTAAGATAAATGGGCTATTGCTTCTGGCGGTACGTCACCAAAATTGCCCCCAAATTTACAAAATATTACCCACCGATGCAACCTATAAGTGATAAAAAAAACGTTTCACACAGAGGAATCTCCGCCTGGGACTGCCCATGCAGTAGAAACCTCCTATACCGCGCTCTGAGCGCTGGGAGAAGACACTGCGCGCCTCCCAGCGCGCCTTTTTGGGCCAGCCCATGTCTGGGCGGCCTATTCTTAAAATTTCATTTTATATTTTTTGTTTTCCTTTTCTGTCTTTGTTTTTTTTACTTTAAATAATTTGGGACTTCAAAAAAGTTCCAAAAATTAAAAAAGGAATTTTGATTTTTTAATAATTCATAAATGTTTTTGGATTTTCTAAAATGTTCGCATATTCAAATAATAATCGTAGTTTTGAAAACAAATGTTTGGGAAATCAAAAAGTGTTCACGATTTTATTAAAAAAATTGTGTATTAAAAGTGTTCAAGAATTGAAAAATATACTAAAAATTCAAAAATTGTTGACTTACAAATAGTTAATTGATTCATAAAATGTTCGCTGATTAAAAAATGATCATGCATTTCTAAAAATGTTTGTCAATTTTAAAAAATGTTCCACCAATTTCAAAAAAATGTTCATTGATTCTAGAAATGTTCGCCTATTGAAGAAAAATATTTTAGAATTTTTTTACAATTTTTCGAAAATATTTGCAAATTGCATAAATGTTCATGATTTTAGAAAAATGTTCAAAAATCTGTAAAAATATTCATTAATTTGAAAAATATTCACAGTTTCAGATATGTTCACTAGTTTAAAAAATAATCATGATTTCTAAAAATTGTTCACGATTTTATGAAAATGACAATGATAGTGCATCTCGATGATGCAGCAAAATGTGGTCATGGCAATTGCAGATTATGTTTTTTTTTCTCCCATTGCAAGACACGACCATTTTACTAGTTATATCATAATCAAGTTATATATTTTTGGTTTATATCCTCTGGAGTTATTGCCCAAGTGAAAAGTCTAATATGGACTATAATGTTATAGTTTGCTATTTCAGATGTAAAATAGCTACCTCAGATCTAAATCTTGGACCATGGGATCCTTATTTGATCTGTTCGCTGTTGTAAATCTCGTCCTAACTCCGATCCGCATTGTTCTACTTTTTTTATCGAGAATCAGCCGCATCATTCTGCTGTGTGATTCCTTCGTCACGACCATTGTTTCAGCCTCCTTGTTTTCCTTTCTCCATAAGCATGTTTCTAGTCATGGGAGGATGTGGGCTTGGCCCATATTTTGTTTTTTCGTTCGTTTGTTTGTGGGCTTGCGAGAGATTTGGAAAAAGCTACCAGCCAAAATTATTTGACTTGTGTACGAGGGTTTTCTTCCGTCGCCACCGCCGCGATCTAAGAAATTTAGGTCCCCTCGTCTTTGGCTGCCATCTTGGCACTGAGAGGTGGGGGGACCTCGGATCTTCAAAACCTCTATGTTCTTCGTCAACGTCTAGTGATCATCATAGTTTTGTGAATAAATTTTCTCTTGTTCTTCTAGCGGTGCCATGAGGTTAGAGAGTTTTCTGTCCTCGCAGATCCGATTATTCGAATCTGATGAGTTTATGTTGTATCAAGCTTTTTTGTTGGTCTGATTCTCTGTGGAGGTGAAATTTTCATCGACATCATGATGAAGATATAGTAATTCGACGTCCTGCACTTATAGCGGTTCATCCTCGGCTGAAATGTGTTCATCGATCATGCTTTCCCATCTTTTTGGATGGGGGACTCAAGGCGCTTTCAAAAACCATTATTGGTAATGTTCGTGTGGGTGAAAGAATGACAACATCGTTGCTCCAGTTCAATTGCAGCCTCTTTACCGAAGTCTTTGGAGTATTTCTTCGAGCAGAGATCGATACCACGAAGAAGGTGTTTTCAAGAGATTTCATTGTAATTCTTAGCCATAGGAGTTATTTTGTATTTTCTAGAATCTTAGGTCCAAATTAGTGTACTGTAATTTTTATTAGTATGAATAAAATTATAGGTGTTTCTAAAAAAACTACCGGCGAACCCATTAAACCAAGAGCTGCCTCACCAATTGCCTTCTCGCACTATTATCATGTCTCCCGTTCTCCTTCCTCCATTACCTACTTCCTTTTATGTCCACTGGGGTTATTGCCCAAGTGAAAAGTCTAATATGGACTATAATGTTATGCTTCATCTATAATACTACCTAAATAGTTCATACTCACTCAAAACCTCATTATCCTATTTTCTGTTGACATGCATCTTATCCACCTCATCATCCAGGACTCACCCATACCACCTCACAAGAAAATTCTAGTAAATCGTGAGGTACAACCTTTTGTAACTACAAATGGTTGCCATCCCTAGGTCGGTAGCTCTTCCATCTTCTCTTTTTATAATAGACGAGGTAGCAAAAAGCCCACACATGGTTGTTCGATCTCCACACATCATATCCATAGCACACCGCTCGCGGCTCTTCAGGGCGCATCAGAGTACCACATCACCATTGGCTACGACACTGCGGTGAAGAGACTCATCATTGGATTCGACACGGCCACCATGGGAGCCACGCTCCTCCACTATGAGCCATGCGCCAGGGGGGCGCTGTGGCAAGAAGCAACTCTTTGCTACTTCTTGAGCTTGCGTTGATTTTTCCCTTGAAAAAGAAAGGGTGATGCAGCAAAGTGGAGATAAGTATTTCCCTCAGTTAAGAACCAAGGTATCAATCCAGTAGGAGGCATGATGTCTACTACACAACCTTCTTCTTGTAGACGTTGTTGGGCCTCCAAGTGCAGAGGTTTGTAGGACAGTAGCAAATTTCCCTCAAGTGGATGACCTAAGGTTTATCAATCTGTGGGAGGCGTAGGATAAAGATGGTCTCTCTCAAACAACCCTGCAACCAAATAGCAAAGAGTCTCTTGTGTCCCAACACACCCAATACAATGGTAAATTGTATAGGTGCACTAGTTCGGCGAAGAGGTGGTGATACAAGTGCAAGATGGATGGTAGATATAGGTTTTTTAATCTGAAATTATAAAAACACCAAGGTAACTAATGATAAAAGTGAGCGAAAACGGTATTGCAATGCTAGGAAACAAGGCCTAGGGTTCATACTTTCACTAGTGCAAGTTCTCTCAACAATAATAACATAATTGGATCATATAACTATCCCTCAACATGCAACAAAGAGTCACTCCAAAGACACTAATAGCGGAGAACAAACGAAGAGATTATTGTAGGGTACGAAACCACCTCAAAGTTATCCTTTCTGGTCGATCTATTCAAGAGTCCGTAGTAAAATAACATGAAGCTATTCTTTCCGTTCGATCTATCATAGAGTTCGTACTAGAATAACACCTTAAGACACAAATCAACCAAAAACCTAATATCACCTAGATACTCCAATGTCACCTCAAGTATCCGTGGGTATGATTATAAGATATGCATCAAACAATCTCAGATTCATCTATTCAACCAACACATAGAACTTCAAAGAGTGCCCCAAAGTTTCTACCGGAGAGTCAAGACGAAAACGTGTGCCAACCCCTATGCATAAGTTCACAATGTTACGGAACCCGCAAGTTGATCACCAGAACATACATCAAGTGGATCACGTGAATATCCCATTGTCACCACAGATAAGCACATGCAAGACATACATCAAGTGTTCTCAAATCTTTAAAGACTCAATCCGATAAGATAACTTCAAAGGGAAAACTCAATCCATTACAAGAGAGTAGAGGGGGAGAAACATCATAAGATCCAACTATAATAGCAAAGCTCGCGATACATCAAGATCGTATCACCTCAAGAACACGAGAGAGAGAGAGATCAAACACATAGCTACTGGTACATACCCTCAGCCCCGAGGGTGAACTACTCCCTCCTCGTCATGGAGAGCGCCGAGATGATGAAGATGGCCACCGGTGAGGGATCCCCCCTCCGGCAGGGTGCCGGAACAGGGTCCTGATTGATTTTTGGTGGCTACAGAGGCTTGTGGCGGCGAAACTCCCGATCTATTGTGTTCTCCAATGTTTTTAGGGTATATGAATATATATAGGCGAAAGAAGTCGGTTAGGGGAGCCACGAGGGGCCCACGAGGGTGGGGCGCGCCCAGGGGCAGGCGCGCCTCCCTGCCTCGTGGCCACCTCGAAGCTTCCCTAACGTCTACTCCAAGTCTCCTGGATTGCTTCCGTTCCAAAAATTAACTCTCCCGAAGGTTTCAATCCGTTTGGACTCCGTCTGATATTCCTTTTATTCGAAACACTGAAATAGGCAAGAAAACAGCAATTTGGGTTGGGCCTCCCGTTAATAGGTTAGTCCCAAAAATAATATAAATGTGCATAATAAAGCCCATTAAACATCCAAAACAGATAATATAATAGCATGAATAATTCATAAATTATAGATACGTTGGAGACGTATCAGCATCCCCAAGCTTAATCCCCGCTCGTCCTCGAGTAGGTAAATGATAAAAGAAATAATTTATGAAGTGTGAATGCTAGCAGGTGCACTAGTTTGATCAAGGATAATTTCAATCACCTTTTCTAGCATCATTATATGTCATAACAGTATCTCATCTCATAAAACTTTTCATGATCAAGTAACAAACTATTCACATGTTAAATTATAGATCATAAACTTTCTTGAAAACTAACAAACTATGTTCTCAGTCATCAAACAATTGCAATTCATCTTATTTTCAGGAAGGGTCTATGTAAGAGCTTTGATTTAGCAAATCCCACATACTCAACTATCATATAGTCTTCCATGATTGCTACCACTCAAAGCATATTTTTAGAACAAATAACATTCATCAAACACAGAGAAAGATAGGGGCTTAATGTTTCGCCTCCCAACCTTTTACCTCAAGGGTAATGTCAACAATAATAATTCATGATCAAATATATTTGAATGACCATATATGCTTAGATCTTTCCCCAACACATGATGCTTGCCAACTAAAGAGTAGGTTGGAATGATAAGGAATACTACTGACTCTTGCATAAAAGTAAAAGATAGACCCTTCGCAGAGGGAAGCAGGGATTTGCAGAGGTGCCAGAGCTCGAAGCTAAAACAGAGATGAAAATAATTTTGAGAGGTATGCTTTCATTGTCAACATAACGACCAAGAGTTCCCAATATCTTCCATACTACATACATTATAGGCGGTTCCCAAACAGAAAGGTAAAGATTTTACTCTGCCTCCACCAACAATCACACTCCACGGCTTGTCCGAAACAACGGGTGCCATCCAACTATCAACAATCCTGGGGGAGTTTTGTTTAAATTAATTGTGATTTTGTTTTTGATCTTATGACCACAGGACTGGGCATCCCAGTTACCAGCCATTTTCTCGTGAATGATGAGCGGAGTCCACTCATCGTGAGAATAACCCACCTAGCATGGAAGATACTGACAGCCCCTAGTCGCTACATGAGCGATTCGGGCATACAAAATAGATTTTTTTTGAAAGGTTTAGAGTTTGGCACATGCAAATTTACTTCGAACGGCAGGTAAATACCGCATATAGGTAGATATGGTGGATACTCATGGAAGGAACTTGGTTCAAGGATTTTTGATGCACAAGCAGTATTCCCGCTTAGTATAGATATTTTGGCTAGCAAAGGATTCTAAATAGCAAGCACCACATGTTAGAGGATCCATAACAATATAACTTATATACAAATATACCCAAGCATAACTCATTATGTTGTCTTCCTTGTCCAGCTTCAACTAATTTGCTCAGGTTTGAAAATAATTAATGGGGCTCACAATCATAGAAGATGTCCAAGATAGTATATTTATATGTGAAATCTCTCTTCCTTCAATATTATTTCATGAATTGTTCAAGTGACCAATATAATGTTTGCTAACCTTCAATAAATTTACCACCTCTACTTCTTATATGTGAAGTCATTACTCCCCATGGGGAAGGCATATGAAACATATATAATTTCAGATTTATGACATTCAAATCATTCAACCATTTACTCATAGGATATAAGTGAAGCACACGAGTAAATGACAAACTACTCCAAAAAGATATAAGTGAAGATCAATGAGTAGTTAAATAATTATGTAGCTATGTGAAGACTCTCTCTCATTTAAGAATTTCAGATCTTGGTATTTTATTCAAACAACAAGCAAAAAAATGAGATCTAAGAATAGCAAACATCATGTGAAGAAGCAAAAACTTAGGATCAACCGATACTAACTGATAGTTGTCGAAGAAGAAAGGTGGGATGCCAACCGGGGCATCCCCAAGCTTAGACGCTTGAGACATCTTGAAATATTATCTTGGGATGCCTTGGGCATCCCCAATCTTGAGCTTTTGTGTCTCCTTAATTCCTCTCATATCACGGTTTCCTAAATCTCGAAAGCTACATCCACACCAAACTCAACAAGAACTCGTGAGATAAGTTAGTATAAACCAATGCAAAAACCTTATCATACTCTACTGTAGCAAATCACTAAAATTATTATTCAAGATTGCATACTAAATGCCTCTGCATATTTAATAGTCCTATCCTCAAATAGAATCATTAAACAAGCAAACATATGCAAACAATGCAAACATAACAGCAATCTGCCTAAACAGGACAGTCTGTAAAGAATACAGCAAGATCCATACTTCCCTAGCTCCAAAAATTATGAACAAAAATTCCCACTGTAGTAAATTTATCAGAGCTTATTATGCAAAAGTTTTCAACATTTTATCATATTCTGACTTTTCTAGGGAATTTTTGCAACAGCGGTAAACTTTCTGTTTTCAAACAGCAACATGTAGACTTGTAAAACAAGCATAGTAAAGGCTATCAATGCCACTTTTATTGAAATAAAAGATGCAAAACATTGTTTTAAATAACAGCAAGCAAATCCTAACAAAATAAATTGAAGCTCCAAGCAAAACACATATCATGTGGTGAATAAAAATATAGCTCCAAGTAAAGTTACCGATGAACGAAGACGAAAGAGAGGATGCCTTCCGGGGCATCCCCAAGCTTAGGCTCTTGGTTGTCCTTGAATATTACCTTGGGGTGCCTTGGGCATCCCCAAGCTTAGGCTCTTGCCACTCCTTATTCCATTTTCCATCGAATCTTTACCCAAAACTTGAAAACTTCACAACACAAAACTTCAACAAAAAACTCGTAAGCTCCGTTAGTATAAGAAAATAAATCACCACTTAGGTACTGTTGTGAACTCACTCTAAATTCATATTGGTGTAATATCTACTGTATTCCAACTTCTCTATGGTTCATACCCTCCGATACTACTCATAGATTCATCAAAATAAGCAAACAACACAATGAAAACAGAATCTGTCAAAAACAGAACAGTCTGTAGTAATCTGTATCAAACGTATACTTCTGGAACTCCAAAAATTCTGAAATAAATTGGTGGACCTGAGGAATTTGTCTATTAATCCTCTGCAAAAAGAATCAACTTAAAAGCACTCTTTTGTAAAAAAATGACAGCTAAACTCGTGAGCGCAAAGTTTCTGTTTTTTACAGCAAGATCACATTAACTTCCACCCAAGTCTTCCCAAAGGTTCTACTTGGCACTTTATTGAAACAAAAGCTACAAAACATGATTACTACAGTAGCTTAATCATGTGAAAACACAAAAACAGTAGGGGTAAATATTGGGTTGTCTCCCAACAAGCGCTTTTCTTTAATGCCTTTCTAGCTAGGCATGATGATTTCAATTATCCTCGTATAAAAGATAAGAATTGAAACATAAAGAGAGCTGTTGGGTAACGTAGTAATTTCAATAATTTTCCTACGCACACGCAAGATCATGGTGATGCATAGCAACGAGAGGGGAGAGTGTTGTCTACGTACCCTCGTAGACCGAAAGCGGAAGCGTTAACACAACGCGGTTGATGTAGTCGTACGTCTTCACGATCCGACCGATCAAGTACCGAACGCACGGCACCTCCGAGTTCAGCACACATTCAGCTCGATGACGTCCCTCGAACTCCGATCCAGCCGAGTGTTGAGGGAGAGTTTCGTCAGCACGACGGCGTGGTGACGATGATGATGTTCTACCGACGCAGGGCTTCGCCTAAGCACCGCTACGATATTATCGAGGTGTAATATGGTGGAGGGGGGCACCGCACACGGCTAAAAGATCATTGATCAATTGTGTGTCGAGAGGTGCCCCCCTGCCCCCGTATATAAAGGAGCAAGGGGGTGGCCGCCGGCCAAGGGAGGAGAGGCGCGCCAGGAGGAGTCCTACTCCTACCGGGAGTAGGACTCCCCCCTTTCCATCTTGGACTAGGAGAGGAAGGGGGAAAAGGTGGAGGGGAGGAAGGAAGGGGGGGCGCCGCCCCCCTCTCCTTGTCCTATTCGGACCGGGGGGGAGGGGCGCGCGGCCCTGCCCTGGCCTCCTCTCCTCTCTTCCACCTAGGCCCAATAAGGCCCATTAAGTTACCGGGGGGTTCCGGTAACCTCCCGGTACTCCGGAAAAATCCTGATTTCACCCGGAACACTTCCGATGTCCAAACATAGGCTTCCAATATATCAATCTTTATGTCTCGACTATTTCGAGACTCCTCGTCATGTCCGTGATCACATCCGGGACTCCGAACAACCTTTGGTACATCAAAACATATAAACTCATAATATAACTGTCATCGTAATGTTAAGCGTGCGGACCCTACGGGTTCGAGAACTATGTAGACATGACCGAGACACCTCTCCGGTCAATAACCAATAGCGGAACCTGGATGCTCATATTGGTTCCCACATATTCTACGAAGATCTTTATCGGTCAGACCGCATAACAACATACATTGTTCCCTTTGTCATCGGTATGTTACTTGCCCGAGATTCGATCGTCGGTATCTCGATACCTAGTTCAATCTCGTTACCGGCAAGTCTCTTTACTCGTTCCGTAATACATCATCCCGCAACTAACTCATTAGTCACAATGCTTGCAAGGCTTATAGTGATGTGTATTACTGAGTGGGCCCAGAGATACCTCTCCGACAATCGGAGTGACAAATCCTAATCTCGAAATACGCCAACCCAACAAGTACCTTCGGAGACACCTGTAGAGCACCTTTATAATCACCTAGTTACGTTGTGACGTTTGGTAGCACACAAAGTGTTCCTCCGGTAAACGGGAGTTGCATAATCTCATAGTCATAGGAACATGTATAAGTCATGGAGAAAGCAATAGCAACATACTAAACGATCGAGTGCTAAGCTAACGGAATGGGTCAAGTCAATCACATCATTCTCCTAATGATGTGATCCCGTTAATCAAATGACAACTCATGTCTATGGCTAGGAAACATAACCATCTTTGATCAACGAGCTAGTCAAGTAGAGGCATACTAGTGACTCTCTGTTTGTCTATGTATTCACACATGTATCAAGTTTCCAGTTAATACAATTCTAGCATGAATAATAAACTTTTATCATGATATAAGGAAATAAATAATAACTTTATTATTGCCTCTAGGGCATATTTCCTTCAGTCTCCCACTTGCACTAGAGTCAATAATCTAGTTCACATTGCCATGTGATTTAACATCAATAGTTCACATCACCATGTGATTAACACCCATAGTTCACATCGTCATGTGACCAACACCCAAAGGGTTTACTAGAGTCAGTAATCTAGTTCACATCGCTATGTGATTTAACACCCAAAGAGTACTAAGGTGTGATCATGTTTTGCTTGTGAGATAATTTTAGTCAACAGGTCTGTGACTTTCAGATCCATAAGTATTTTGCAAATTTCTATGTCTACAATGCTCTGCACGGAGCTACTCTAGCTAATTTGTCCCACTTTCAATATGTATCTAGACCGAGACTTAGAGTCATCTAGATTAGTGTCAAAACTTGCATCGACGTAACCCTTTACGACGAACCTTTTGTCACTTCCATAATCGAGAAACATATCCTTATTCCACTAAGGATAATTTTGACCGTTGTCCAGTGATCTACTCCTAGATCACTATTGTACTCCCTTGCAAAAATCAGTGTAGAGTATACAATAGATCTGGTACACAGCATGGCATACTTTATAGAACCTATGGCCGAGGCATAGGGAATGACTTTCATTCTTTTTCTATCTTCTGTCGTGGTCGGGCTTTGAGTCTTACTCAATTTCACACCTTGTAACATAGGCAAGAAACTCTTTCTTTGACTGTTCCATTTTGAACCACTTCAAAATCTTGTTAAGGTATGTACTCATTGAAAAAACTTATCAAGCGTCTTGATCTATCTCTATAGATCTTGATGCTCAATATGTAAGCAGCTTCACCGAGGTCTTTCTTTGAAAAACTCCTTTCAAACACTCCTTTATGCTTTGCAGAATAATTCTACATTATTTCTGATCAACAATATGTCATTCACATATACTTATCAGAAATGTTGTAGTGCTCCCACTCACTTTCTTGTAAATACAGGCTTCACCGCAAGTCTGTATAAAACCAAATGCTTTGATCACACTATCAAAGTGTTTATTCCAACTCCGAGAGGCTTGCACCAGTCCATAAATGGATCGCTGGAGCTTGCACACTTTGTTAGTTCCCTTTGGATCGACAAAACCTTCCAGTTGCATCATATACAACTCTTCTTCGAGAAATCCATTCAGGAATGCAGTTTTGATATCCATTTGCCAAATTTTATAATCATAAAATGCGGCAATTGCTAACATGATTCAGACAGACTTAAGCATCGCTACGGGTGAGAAGGTCTCATCGTAGTCAATCCCTTGAACTTGTCGAAAACCTTTCGCAACAAGTCGAGCTTTATAGACAGTAACATTACCGTCAGCGTCAGTCTTCTTCTTGAAGATCCATTTATTTTCAATGGCTTGCCGATCATTGGGCAAGTCAATCAAAGTCCATACTTTGTTCTCATACATGGATCTCATCTCAGATTTCATGGCCTCAAGCCATTTTGCGGAATTTGGGCTCACCATCGCTTCTGCATAGTTTGTAGGTTCGTCATGGTCTAGTAACATAACCTCCAGAACAGGATTACCGTACCACTCTGGTGCGGATCTTACTCTGGTTGACCTACGAGGTTCAGTAATAACTTGATCTGAAGTTCCATGATCATCATCATTAACTTCCTCACTAATTGGTATAGGCGTCACAGAAACTGGTTTCTGCGATGAACTACTTTCCAATAAGGGAGCAGGTACAATTACCTCATCAAGTTCTAATTTCCTCCCACTCACTTCTTCGAGAGAAACTCCTTCTCTAGAAAGGATCCATTCTTAGCAACGAATGTCTTGCCTTCGGATCTGTGATAGAAGGTGCACCCAACTGTCTCCTTTGGGTATCCTATGAAGACACATTTCTCCGATTTGGGTTTGAGCTTATCAAGATGAAACTTTTTCACATAAGCATCGCAACTCCAAACTTTAAGAAACGAAAACTTTGGTTTCTTGCCAAACCACAGTTCATACGGTGTCGTCTCAAACGGATTTAGATGGTGCCCTTTTTTACGTGAATGCTGCTGTCTCTAATGCATAACCCCAAAACTATAGTGGTAAATGGGTAAGAAACATCATAGATCGCACCATATCTAGTAAAGTACGATTACGACGTTCGGACACACCATTACGTTGTGGTGTTCCGGGTGGCGTGAGTTGGGAAACTATTCCGCATTGTTTCAAATGTAGGCCAAACTCGTAACTCAAATATTCTCCTCCACGATCTGATCGTAGAAACTTTGTTTTCTTGTTACGATGATTTTCAACTTCGCTCTGAAATTCTTTGAACTTTTCAAATGTTTCAGACTTATGTTTCATTAAGTAGATATACCCATATCTGCTCAAATCATCTGTGAAGGTCAGAAAATAACGATACCCGCCGCGAGCCTCAACACTCATCGGATCGCATACATCAGTATGTATTATTTCCAATAAGTCAGTTGCTCGCTCCATTGTTCCGGAGAACGGAGTCTTAGTCATCTTGCCCATAAGGCATGGTTCGCAAGCATCAAGTGATTCATAATCAAGTGATTCCAAAGCCCATCAGCATGGAGTTTCTTCATGCGCTTTACACCAATATGACCTAAACAGCAGTGCCATAAATAAGTTCCACTATCATTATTAACTTTGCATCTTTTGGCTTCAATATTATGACTATGTGTATCACTACGATCGAGATCCAACGAACCATTTTCATTGGGTGTGTAACCATATAAGGTTTTATTCATGTAAACAGAACAACAATTATTCTCTAACTTAAATGAATAACCGTATTTCAATAAACATGATCAAATCATATTCATGCTCAATGCAAACACCAAATAACACTTATTTAGGTTCAACACCAATCCCGAAAGTATAGGGAGTGTGCGATGATGATCATATCAATCTTGGAACCACTTCCAATACACATCGTCACTTCATCCTTAACTAGTTTCTGTTCATTATGCAACTCCCGTTTCGAGTTACTACTCTTTAGCAACTGAGCCAGTATCGAATACCGAGGGGTTGCTATAAACACTAGTAAAGTACACATCAATAACATGTATATCCAATATACCTTCGTTCACTTTGCCATCCTTCTTATCCTCCAAATACTTGGGGTAGTTCCGCTTCCAGTGACCAGTCCCTTTGCAGTAGAAGCACTTAGTCTCAGGCTTAGGACCAGACTTAGGCTTCTTCACTTGAGCAGCAACTTGCTTGTCGTTCTTCTTGAAGTTCCCCTTCTTCCCTTTGCCCTTTTCTTGAAACTAGTGGTCTCGTCAACCATCAACACTTGATGTTTTTCTTGATTTCTACCTTCGTCGATTTCAGCATCACGAAGAGCTCGGGAATTACTTTCGTCATCCCTTGCATACTATAGTTCATCACGAAGTTCTACTAACTTGGTGATGGTGACTAGAGAATTCTGTCAATCACTATTTTATCTGGAAGATTAACTCCCACTTGATTCAAGCGATTGTAGTACCCAGACAATCTGAGCACATGCTCACTGCTTGAGCCATTCTCCTCCATCTTTTAGCTATAGAACTTGTTGGAGACTTCATATCTCTCAACTCGGGTATTTGCTTGAAATATTAACTTCAACTCCTGGAACATCTCATATGGTCCATGACGTTCAAAACGTCCTTGAAGTCCCGATTCTAAGCCGTTAAGCATGGTGCACTAAACTATCAAGTAGTCATCATATTGAGCTAACCAAACGTTCATAACGTCTGCATCTGCTCCTGCAATAGGTCTGTCACCTAGCGGTGCATCAAGGACATAATTCTTCTGTGCAGCAATGAGGATAATCCTCAGATCACGGATCCAATCCGCATCTTTGCTATTAACATCTTTCAACATAATTTTTCTCTAGGAACATATCAAAAATAAACACAGGGAAGCAACAACGCGAGCTATTGATCTACAACATAATTTGCAAAATACTATCAGGACTAAGTTCATGATAAATTTAAGTTCAATTAACATATTACTTAAGAACTCCCACTTAGATAGACATCCCTCTAATCCTCTAAGTGATCACGTGATCCATATCAACTAAACCATGTCCGATCATCACGTGAGATGGAGTGGTTTCAATGGTGAACATCACTATGTTGATCATATCTACTATATGATTCACGCTCGAACTTTCGGTCTCCGTGTTCCGAGGCCATATCTGCATATGCTAGGCTCGTCAAGTTTAACCTGAGTATTCCGCGTGTGCAACTGTTTTGCACCCGTTGTATTTGAACGTAGAGCCTATCACACCCGATCATCACGTGGTGTCTCAGCACGAAGAACTTTCGCAACGGTGCATACTCAGGGAGAACACTTTTATCTTGAAAGTTTTAGTGAGAGATCATCTTATAATGCTACCGTCAATCAAAGCAAGATAAGATGCATAAAAGATAAACATCACATGCAATCAATATAAGTGATATGATATGGCCATCATCATCTTGTGCTTGTGATCTCCATCTCCGAAGCACCGTCATGATCACCATCGTCACCGGCGCGACACCTTGATCTCCATCGTAGCATCGTTGTCGTCTCGCCAACTATTGCTTTTACGACTATCGCTACCGCTTAGTGATAAAGTAAAACAATTACATGGCGATTGCATTTCATACAATAAAGCGACAACCATATGGCTCCTACCAGTTGCCGATAACTCGGTTACAAAACATGATCATCTCTTACAATAAAATATAGCATCATGTCTTGACCATATCACATCACAACATGCCCTGCAAAAACAAGTTAGACGTCCTCTACTTTGTTGTTGCAAGTTTTACGTGGCTGCTACGGGCTTTAGCAAGAACCGTTCTTACCTACGCATCAAAACCACAACGATAGTTTGTCAAGTTGGTGCTGTTTTAACCTTCGCAAGGACCGGGCGTAGCCACACTCGGTTCAACTAAAGTGAGAGGGACAGACACCCGCCAGTCACCTTTAAGCAACGAGTGCTCGCAACGGTGAAACCGGTCTCGCGTAAGCGTACGCGTAATGTTGGTCCGGGCCGCTTCATCTCACAATACCGCTGAACCAAAGTATGACATGCTGGTAAGCAGTATGACTTATATCGCCCACAACTCACTTGTGTTCTACTCGTGCATAACATCAACGCATAAAACCTGGCTCTGATACCACTGTTGGGTAACGTAGTAATTTCAATAATTTTCCTACGCACACGCAAGATCATGGTGATGCATAGCAACGAGAGGGGAGAGTGTTGTCTACGTACCCTCGTAGACCGAAAGCGGAAGCGTTAACACAACGCGGTTGATGTAGTCGTATGTCTTCACGATCTGACCGATCAAGTACCGAACGCACGGCACCTCCGAGTTCAGCACACGTTCAGCTCGATGACGTCCCTCGAACTCCGATCCAGCCGAGTGTTGAGGTAGAGTTTCGTCAGCACGACGGCGTGGTGACGATGATGATGTTCTACCGACGCAGGGCTTCGCCTAAGCACCACTACGATATTATCGAGGTGTAATATGGTGGAGGGGGGCACCGCACACGGCTAAAAGATCGTTGATCAATTGTGTGTCGAGAGGTGCCCCCCTGCCCCCGTATATAAAGGAGCAAGGGGGAGGCCGCCGGCCAAGGGAGGAGAGGCGCGCCAGGAGGAGTCCTACTCCCGGTAGGAGTAGGAAGGGGGAAAAGGTGGAGGGGAGGAAGGAAGGGGGGGCGCCGCCCCCCTCTCCTTGTCCTATTCGGACTGGGGGGAGGGGCGTGCGGCCCTGCTCTGGCCTCCTCTCCTCTCTACCACCTAGGCCCAATAAGGCCCATTAAGTTACCGGGGGGTTCCGGTAACCTCCCGGTACTCCGGAAAAATCCCGATTTCACCCGGAACACTTCCGATGTCCAAACATAGGCTTCCAATATATCAATCTTTATGTCTCGACTATTTCGAGACTCCTCGTCATGTCCGTGATCACATCTGGGACTCCGAACAACCTTCGGTACATCAAAACATATAAACTCATAATATAACTGTCATCGTAATGTTAAGCGCGCGGACCCTACGGGTTCGAGAACTATGTAGACATGACCGAGACACCTCTCCGGTCAATAACCAATAGCGGAACCTGGATGCTCATATTGGTTCCCACATATTCTACGAAGATCTTTATCGGTCAGACCGCATAACAACATACGTTGTTCCCTTTGTCATCGGTATGTTACTTGCCCGAGATTCGATCGTCGGTATCTCGATACCTAGTTCAATCTCGTTACCGGCAAGTCTCTTTACTCGTTCCGTAATACATCATCCCGCAACTAACTCATTAGTCACAATGCTTGCAAGGCTTATAGTGATGTGTATTACTGAGTGGGCCCAGAGATACCTCTCCGACAATCGGAGTGACAAATCCTAATCTCGAAATACGCCAACCCAACAAGTACCTTCGGAGACACCTGTAGAGCACCTTTATAATCACCCAGTTACGTTGTGACGTTTGGTAGCACACAAAGCGTTCCTCCGGTAAACGGGAGTTGCATAATCTCATAGTCATAGGAACATGTATAAGTCATGGAGAAAGCAATAGCAACATACTAAACGATCGAGTGCTAAGCTAACGGAATGGGTCAAGTCAATCACATCATTCTCCTAATGATGTGATCCCGTTAATCAAATGACAACTCATGTCTATGGCTAGGAAACATAACCATCTTTGATCAACGAGCTAGTCAAGTAGAGGCCTACTAGTGACACTCTGTTTGTCTATGTATTCACACATGTATCAAGTTTCCAGTTAATATAATTCTAGCATGAATAATAAACTTTTATCATGATATAAGGAAATAAATATTAACTTTATTATTGCCTCTAGGGCATATTTCCTTCAAGAGCATCATGAAACACATGGCAAGAACATTTAAGTCTAACCCACTTCCTATGCATAGGTATTTTGTGAGCAAACAACTTATGGGAACAATAATCAACTAGCATAGGAAGGCAAAACAGGCATAACTTCAAAACTTTAAGCACATAGAGAGGAAACTCGATATTATTGCAATTCCTACAAGCATATATTCCTCCCTCATAATAATTTTCAGTAGCATCATGAATGAATTCAACCATATAACCAGCACATAAAGCATTATTTTCATGATCCCCAAGCATAGAATTTTTATTACTCTCCACATAAGCAAATTTCTTCTCATGAATAGTAGTGGGAGCAAACTCAACAAAATAACTATCATGTGAGGCATAATCCAATTGAAAACTAAAATCACGATCACAAGTTTCATGGTTATAATTATTCTTTATAGCATACATGTCATCACAATAATCATCATAGATAGCAACTTTATTCTCATAATCAATTGGAACCTCTTCCGAAATAGTGGGTTCATCACTAAATAAAGTCATGACCTCTCCAAATCCACTTTCATAATTATCACAATAAGATTCAACACCCTCCAAAATAGTGGGATCATTACTTCCTAAAGTTGACACTCTTCCAAACCCACTTTCATCAATATAATCATCATAAATAGGAGGCATGCTTTCATCATAATAAATTTGCTCATCAAAACTTGGGGGACAAAAAATATCACCTTCATCAAACATAGCTTCCCCAAGCTTGTGGCTTTGCATATCATTAGCATCATGGATATTCAAGGAATTCATACTAACAACATTGCAATCATGCTCATCATTCAAATATTTAGTGCCAAACATCCTAATGCATTCTTCCTCTAGCAATTGAGGACAATTATCGGAATCCTTATTTTCATGAAATATATTAAAAAGATGAAGCATATGATGCACCCTTAATTCCATTTTTTGTAGTTTTCTTTTATAGAATAAACTAGTGATAAAACAAGAAACAAAAAGATTCGATTGCAAGATCTAAAGATATACCTTCAAGCACTCACCTCCCCGGCAACGGCGCCACAAAAGAGCTTGATGTCTACTACACAACCTTCTTCTTGTAGACGTTGTTGGGCCTCCAAGTGCAGAGGTTTGTAGGACAGTAGCAAATTTCCCTCAAGTGAATGACCTAAGGTTTATCAATCCGTGGGAGGCGTAGGATGAAGACGATAACAGGACTTGTAGGTTCTCGTGCAATTCTGCTATCAAACAACCCTGCAACCAAATAGCAAAGAGTCTCTTGTGTCCCCAACACACCCAATACAATGGTAAATTGTATAGGTGCACTATTTCGGCGAAGAGATGGTGATACAAGTGCAAGATGGATGGTAGATATAGGTTTTGTAATCTGAAATTATAAAAACAGCAAGGTAACTAATGATAAAAGTGAGCGAAAATGGTATTGCAATGCTAGGAAACAAGGCCTAGGGTTCATACTTTCACTAGTGCAAGTTCTCTCAACAATAATAACATAATTGGATCATATAACTATCCCTCAACATGCAACAAAGAGTCACTCCAAAGACACTAATAGCGGAGAACAAACGAAGAGATTATTGTAGGGTACGAAACCACCTCAAAGTTATCCTTTCTGATCGATCTATTCAAGAGTCCGTAGTAAAATAACATGAAGCTATTCTTTCCGTTCGATCTATCATAGAGTTCGTACTAGAATAACACCTTAAGACACAAATCAACCAAAACCCTAATATCACCTAGATACTCCAATGTCACCTCAAGTATCGTGGGTATGATTATACGATATGCATCAAGCAATCTCAGATTCATCTATTCAACCAACACATAGAACTTCAAAGAGTGCCCCAAAGTTTCTACCGGAGAGTCAAGACGAAAACGTGTGCCAACCCCTATGCATAAGTTCACAATGTTACGGAACCCACAAGTTGATCACCAAAACATACATCAAGTGGATCACGTGAATATCCCATTGTCACCACAGATAAGCACATGCAAGACATACATCAAGTGTTCTCAAATCCTTAAAGACTCAATCCGATAAGATAACTTCAAAGGGAAAACTCAATCCATTACAAGATAGTAGAGGGGGAGAAACATCATAAGATCCAACTATAATAGCAAAGCTCGCGATACATCAAGATCGTATCACCTCAAGAACACGAGAGAGAGAGAGAGAGATCAAACACATAGCTACTGGTACATACCCTCAGCCCCGAGGGTGAACTACTCCCTCCTCGTCATGGAGAGCGTCGGGATGATGAAGATGGCCACGGTGAGGGATCCCCCCTCCGGCAGGGTGCCGGAACAGGGTCCCGATTGGTTTTTGGTGGCTACAGAGGCTTGTGGTGGCGGAACTCCCGATCTATTGTGTTCTTCGATGTTTTTAGGGTATATGGATATATATAGGCGAAAGAAGTCGGTTAGGGGAGCCACGAGGGGCCCACGAGGGTGGGGCGCGCCTCCCTGCCTCGTGGCCACCTCGAAGCTTCCCTAACGTCTACTCCAAGTCTCCTGGATTGCTTCCTTTTCAAAAATAACTCTCCCGAAGGTTTCATTCCGTTTGGACTCCGTTTGATATTCCTTTTCTTCGAAACACTGAAATAGGCAAGAAAACAACAATTTGGGCTGGGCCTCCGGTTAATAGGTTAGTCCCAAAAATAATATAAAAGTGCATAATAAAGCCCATTAAACATCCAAAACAGATAATATAATAGCATGAATACTTCATAAATTATAGATACGTTGGAGACGTATCAAGGCACAAGCAAGTCCCCAATATATGCACCTGCACAAACTAACAAACACTTGCACGAAACGTGAAAAATGGGTTGTCAATCCCTTCACGGTCACGAACAAGAGTGAGATCTAATATAGACATGTATAAAAGATAAGTAAAAGAGCAAACTAAAGTAAATATAAATAAATTGCAGTAAGGTATTTTTGGGTTTTTTGGTTTATAGATCTGAAAATATATGATGGAAAATAGACCCGGGGGCCATATGTTTCACTAGAGCCTTCTCTCTTGAATAAAGCATACGGTGGGTAAACAAATTACTGTTGAGCAATTCATAGAAAAGCGCAAAGTTATGACGATATCTAAGGCAATGATCATGAATATAGGCATCACGTCCATGACAAGTAGACCAAAACGATTCTGCATCTACTACTATTACTCCACACATCGACCGACTCCTGCTTGCATCTAGAGTATTAAGTTCATAAGAACAGAGTAACGCCTTAAGCAAGATGACATGATGTAGAGGGATAAACTCAGGCAATGTGATATAAACCCCATCTTTTTACCTTAATGGCAACAATACAATACGTGCCTCGCTGTCCCTTCTGTCACTGGGAGAGGACACCGCAAGATTGAGCCCATCACAAAGCACTTCTCCCATTGCAAGAAAAACCAATCTAGTTGGCCAAACCAAATCGATAGATCGAAGAGAATTACTAAGCTATCTCAATCATGCATAAAAGAGTTCATAAAAGACTCAAATAATATTCATAGATAATCTGATCATAAATCCACAATTCATCGGCAAACGCACTGCAAAAGAAGATTACATCGAACAGAACTCCAAGAACATCGAGGAGAACATTGTATTGAAGATCAAAGAGAGAGAAGAAGCCATCTAGCTACTAGCTATGGACCCTTAGGTCCATGGTAAACAAGTCACGCTTCATCGGAAGGGCAGTAATGTTGATGTAGAGGCCCTCCATGATCGAATCCCCTCCGGTGGAGTGCCGGAAAAGGCCCCAAGATGGGATCTCACGAGAACAGAAGCTTGCGGCGGCGGGGAAGTATTTTTGGTGTGCCTTCTGGTATGGGGGAATATTTGAGTTTTATGGAGCAAGAATTAGGGCTAGAGGGTCTACGGGGGGTCCACAAGCCTGGGGGCGCCCCCCTAGGGCTTGTGGCCGCCTCGTAGGTCTTCTAGCCTCCTCTCCAAGTCTCATGCGTTTCTTCTGGTGCAAGAAAAATCACCGTAAAGTTTTATTCCGTTTGGACTCCGTTTGATATTCCTTTTCTGTAAAAGTCAAAAACAAGGAAAAAAAAGAAACTGGCACCGGGCTCTAGGTTAATAGGTTAGTCCCGAAAATAATATAAAATAGCATATTGACGCATATAAAACATCCAAAACAGATAATATAATAGCATGGAACAACCATAAATTTTAGATACGTTCGAGACGTATCAAGCATCCCCAAGCTTAATTCCTGCTCGTCCTCGAGTAGGTAAATGATAAAAACAGAATTTTTGATGTGGAATGCTACCTAACATATTTATCAATGCAATTTTCTTTATTGTGGCAAGAATATTCAGATCCATAAGATTCAAAACATAAGTTTAATATTGACATAAAAACAATAATACTTCAAGCATACTAATAAAGCAATCATGTCTTCGCAAAATAACATGGCCAAAGAAAGTCATCCCTACAAAATCATATAGTCTGGCTATGCTCCATCTTCATCACACAAAGTATTTCGTCATGCACAACCCCGAAGACAAGCCAAGGAATTGTTTCATACTTTTACTGTTCTCAAACTTTTCAACTCTCACCCAATACATGAGCGTGAGCCATGGATATAGCACTATAGATGGAATAGAATATGGTGGTTGTGGAGAAGACAAAAAGAAGGAGAATGTCTCACATCAACTAGGCAAATTAATGGGCTATGAAGATGCCCATCAATTGATATCGATGCAAGTGAGTAGGGATTGCCATGCGATGGATGCACTAGAGCTATAAGTGTATGAAATCTCAAAAAGAAACTAAGTGGGTGTACATCCAACTTGCTTGCTCATGAAGACCTAGGGCAATTTTGAGGAAGCCCATCATTGGAATATACAAGCCAAGTTCTATAATGAAAAATTCCCACTAGTATATGAAAGTGACAAAACAGGAGACTCTCTATCATGAAGAACATGGTGCTATTTCAAAGCACAAGTGTGGAAAAATGATAGTAACATTGTCCCTTCTCTCTTTTCCTCTCATTTTTCGTTTGGGCTTCTTTGGCCTTTTTTTATTTGGGATTCTTTGGCCTCTTTTATTTTCTTAAATTCACAATTACTCACTAGCACGACTCTAATATCACCATCTTTATATCTCAAAACAAATGCAAGGAATCAAACTTCTCATATTATCCAATGCTCTTTATATGAAAGGTTTTATTATATCCCTCCTGGATGCCCGTCATATTAGGACTAAATTCATAACCTAAGAAAATTACCATGCTGTTTAAGACTCTCAAGATAATATAAGTGAAGCATGAGAGTTAAACAATTTCTATAAAATAGAACCACCGCCATGCTCTAAAAAGATATAAGTGAGGCACTAGAGCAAACTGCCTAGCTCAAAAGATATAAGTGAAACACATAGAGTATTCTAATAAATTCATGATTAAAGCATGTCCCTCTCAAAAGGTGTGTACAACAAGGATAACTGTGGAAAACTAAAAAGCAAAGACTCATATCATACAAGACACTCCAAGCAAAACACTATCATGTCGTGAATGAAAATACAGCCTCAAGTAAATTTACCGATGGATTGAAGACGAAAGAGGGGATGACATCTGGGGCATCCCCAAGCTTAGATGCTTGGTTGTCCTTGGATATTACCTTGGGGTGCCTTGAGCATTCCCAAGCTTAGGCTCTTTCCACTCCTTATTCCGTGGTCCATCAAAACTTTACCCAAAACTTGAAAACTTCACAACACAAAACTCGTATGAACTATTAGTATAATAAAGAAAATCACCACTTTAGGTACTGTTGTGAACTCATTAAGAATTTATATTGGTGTAATATCTACAGTATTCCAACTTCTCCATGGTTCATACCCCCCGATACTACCCATAGATTCATCAAAATAAGCAAACAACACACAGAAAACAGAATCTGTCATAAACAAAACAGTCTGTAGTAATCTGGAAACTTCGTATACTTAGGTAACTCCAAAAATTCTGAAAAATTAGGAAAATCTGGGAAATTTGTATATAAATCTTGTGTAAAAAATTCAAAAATTTATCACGCACCTGTGAATTTAAAAACTTCTGCTATTGGACGCATAAGTTTCTGTTTTTCAGCAAGATCAAATCAACTATCACCATAGACCATCCCAAAGGTCTTACTTGGCACAAACACTAATTAAAAACACTAAAACACAATTACTACAGAGGTAATAATGTGTATTCTCATAGAAACAGAAAATAAAAATATTGGGTTGTCTCCCAACAAGCACTTTTCTTTAAAGCCTTTTAGCTACGCGTTGATAATTTTAATGATGCTCACATGAAAGATAGCAATTGAAACACGAAGAGAGCATCATGTAGCATGTGAAAAACAAGTTTAAGTCTAACATACTTCCTATGCATAGGCATTTTGTAAGTAAACAAATTATCAAGACAAGAAAAAACTAGCATATGCAAGGAAGAAGAAAGAAACAATACCAATCTCAACATAACGGGAGGTAATTTAGTAACATGAAAATTTCTACAACCATATTTTCCTCTCTCATAATAATTAAATGTAGGATCATAATCAAATTCAACAATATAGCTATCACATAAAATTTTCTCTTCATGATCCACATGCATGCAAAGGTGACACTGTTCCAAAATAGTGGGATTAACAAAAAATAAAGTCATTACTTCTCCAAGCCCACTTTTATCAAAAATTTCATAAGATTGATCATGCTCCAAAGTAGTGGGATCATTATGACCTAGAGTCAACACTTTTCCAAACGCACTTTCAGTATTATCGCAAACATATTCATCATGAGGCTTAAATAAATTTTCGAGATCATAAGAAACATTACCACCCCAATCATGATTATTGCAATAAGTAGTGGACATAGCAAAATTAGCATCCCCAAGCTTGGGGTTTTGCATATTATTAGCACAATTGACATTAATAGAATTTATAATAACATCATTGCAATCATGCTTTTCATTCAAGGAGCTATCGTGGATCACTTCATAAATTTCTTCTTTTAGCACTTCATCACAATTTTCAGATTCACGAATTTCAAGCAAAACATCATAAAGATAATCTAGCGCACTCAACTCACTAGCAGTTGGTTCATCATAGGTGGATCTTTCAAAAAGATTAGCAAGTGGATGAGGATCCATAAACTTTTTGCTTTCTAATTTTAAATAATACACAATTATGGCAAGCAAACAAGCAAAGAAACCAAGTAAGGCATAAAAGGGCAAACGAAAAGGTAAATGGAAAAATGCAAATAAAAGGCAAATATTGTTGTGTTTTTCTGAAAACTTTTTACAAGTGGGGGGCAGGGGAGGAAAATGAGAGAAAAATGGCAAATAATGTAAGTGCAAGAGATGAGAGTTTATAATAGGTACTTGGTAGGCTTGATGTAGAACCTCCCCGACAACGGTGCCAGAAATTCTTCCTTCTACTTCTTGAGCTTGCGTTGATTTTTTCCTTGAAGAGGAAAGAGTGATGCAGCAAAGTAGAGATAAGTATTTCCCTCAGTTAAGAACCAAGATATCAATCCAGTAGGAGGCACAAGCAAGTCCCCAATATATGCACCTGCACAAACTAACAAACACTTGCACAAAACGCGAAAAAGGGGTTGTCAATCCCTTCACGGTCACGAACAAAAGTGAGATCTAATAGAGATAGCTATAAAAGATAAGTAAAAGAGCAAACTAAAGTAAATCTCTACTATTAAAGGAGGATCGAACGTCGTGATGGTTCGACCACCTTCGATGGTTCGACCTCGTTCGATCCCCACCTCCCTTCTTACGACAACCATGTGGCGATGGGCCACACCCGCAACATCCCCGCACAACAGAAAAAAAATCGAAACTGATCCCGCACGAGAGAAAGAAAAACGAAAATAGAACCCACGTACGCACGTCCCACCCCCACTCCCCGAATCCCTCGCTCCCGATTCCCTGTCCCCGAGAGGAATCGCCGCCGCTGACCTGTTCCTTTGCCGCTCGACTCGGCAAGGCCAGAGCCCGACGTCTCCTTCTCTCCTCTCACCCACGGGCTTGAGCTTTCTGGCCGCCAACCCCTGCCCGCCTACACCCTCCATCCAGAGGCCCATGGTTCGGATCCACTTGCCCTCTCATCGGAGTCATCGTCATCCAATCGACCTTCACCGTCTACGGCGACCTCGGGCGACCTTCCCCGCATACGACGACCTCGATCTAGATTGGAGCCGCTTGCCATCTCATTTATTCTTCACCCAGTCCAGGATGTGCTCGACGCGGGGAGGGCAAAGAGCAGGACGGCGCGGTGGCAGCGGCAACGAACGACGGGCTCGGTAACCTTATCTCCATACCATCGCTCCACACATCTTCTCCCAGTAGGATGTGCTCCAGCACTCCTTCGATCACATATGGGGTTTCAGTCGTGCAGCGGAGCAGCCGATGGATCCGTTCCTTACCCGCCGCACGACGAGGCGGTGGCGGCTGGCCTAGGCGGCCCCGACGCCCAGTAGTAGCAGGCCGCCGACGACCTATCCAACGACGTGAGCACGTAGCTGCTCCATTTCAACCCTTGGGAGTTCTGCGTCAGGGTAAGCATAGAAATCCTACCTGCATTAGTAGTGTCAAGCTTCATACTATCTGTCACATTTAAGACAATTTGTATCTCTGTTTCCGTTTAAGAAAAGGAAAACGCATCAGACAATTGCCTGCATTTAGGACAATATGATTTTACAAATGCTTCTTCTCATTGCGAGTTGCGACTCTCAGGCCTTGATTTCAAACATTCGCAACTCAATGTATTATTTTTAGTTCATATAACAAGGTACTGACCATTGGCTTTTCAAGAACACTGCTCCTGTAGCGAAATACCCATCTGCTCATATAGCTACACAGGTAACACATTGGTTTCATTTGGATTCTTGAGTTTTCATGTGTCTTAGACAGAGCGGCTTTCACTTTTTGAAGAGGTTCGTTTACATTGGCAACTGCAGTCCACGTATAGATTAATAGTCCTGCTATTGAAGTTTGATTAATTTCCCTTTTCTATTATTGGTGCCGCTATTAACCTCTAAAAAATATTTCTTTTCACTTCTCTTTTACCCCAAGGAACTCTTGTCAATCTCCACTGCAAGTTAATAGAAGGAAGTTTGAGGCCTCAATGTTGATACGGCGTTGAAGAGTACAATGTTTCTTCAATCTTTATTGTTATTCGAAACTTTTCTGGTCATGCCTTTTCCAAAATAGCTTTTAGTCGTGCATGCTTTTGTACCCTTACCAATGTTTGATCAACCGTATTATTTAGTACAAATTAGCTACATATTGTTGTAGGCAGGATGTTCTTTTGTTCAGTCCAGAGGTCGGTGGACCACATGTTGAAACCGGCATTTGGGGGCATGCTACAAATCCTTATCATGCAACTACTTGTCTTACTTTCTTCTTCACTATTATCTTGCGAATTTGTCTGAACCTGAAAAAAGCTTCTACTAGGTTGATGCCTGAACCTGAAAACGATTGTCATATGTTGTATTAGTAGTGAAAATAGAATAGCTTGATTGCTGTCAGACTGTGTTGTGGACTAAGTGGATAGGTAATGTACGTAATCTTCGCACTGTTGTGCCTAACACTCATACGATTCAGATCAGCATCCAGCCCAATGGTTTGGTCCTTCAAGAGCTCAGGTTCATGACTTCTAAAAATTTAAGCGCACACCTTCAGTTGTGGTCAGAGATTGGAGTTGAGTTCAGGTTCTGTGACTTGTTTGTGTAAAGCAGCCTGGATGCTTTCAACTTGTGTTTCGTTTGTTGTAGCTGCTTCTCCTTGTTGTCGGTTGTGTTAATCCAAACTCCTGTACGTTGCTTCTCCGGGGAATACGGTTTGACTTCTCCTATACTGTACCTTTATTACCTTTCAATACAAGCTGGGTCTGAACAAGATAAAATGTTGACATTAGCACAACGGGACCAACAATTAAGAGAGAAATTTAGTAGGGGAAGAGATCACCATAAGCAAAATATTACAGAAACCAAAAAACCTTAGCAAATAAATACCATTTAGTAGAGAATAATATGTACTTGCTTGAGAGTTGTGTGTTCTCACCTCAGGGAAATATGCTTCTACCTTATTTTAGAATGAAGCAATCTCACCTGAAGTTTCCCTATTTGTTTAGATATAAACTCATACTCCCTCTGATCCAAATTAATTAACTCAACATCTATACAATGTATAGAGGACATTGTATAGCGGCTGCGTAAATTAACTTGATTCGGAGGGAATATTACATTCTTCAAATATGGTGTGCAGCTATTTGGAGTGAAGGAAAAAGAGACGTCTGCCCAGGAGCTATATATCTTTTCTTTCTAGGACATATTGCTCATCTCCTAATAATACTTATTCTTTTTCTGATTTTTGTGCATGTTACGCAGCCAACTTAAGCAGTTCTGTTGGGCTAATAAAGTAGACAGTCGCATAATGATACAAAGAAGACACTGAAGGAAGTTTTGGAAGTGCTTCCAGTTTAAGTATGCATCTTCTTGAATCCAAGTACCGGAACATTCATCTTTACCTTAAGGTATGGTCTGCTTCCAGCACCATTTATTCAGTTAATGCATCATTGAAGTGTTGAACCGCAAACTAAATATTTTTATGGATTATTGTGTCATCTATTTCAGGTTGTGATCATGCCTTCAACTTCTATTTTACCTCCTAAATTTTTACTATCGAGGTGCTGCAAGTATTAATGAAGAATTTGTGCCTGGGTGAAAGTCATAAATTATCCTTTTTGTTATTGCTTCCTTTCATGTGTTTTTGTGTCAGTGAATAATATTATCATGTCTTTGCAATTTATCCTCCATGCACTCTACAGTTCTCAGTGGAGGAGCATATAATTTTTTTGTAGTCCTTTCCTGAGTTTTCATTAATCCATATTACATTTAGCCATGGGAGTGGATCGTAGGCATCCTTGTGTTCCTGATAAGATATGTGAATGTACTATGTTTTTTTCCTTTGTAAGACGGGGATTCATGAAAACGATTGTCATATACTGTATTAGTAGTGAAAATAGAATAGGTTGATTGCTGTCAGACTGTGTTGTGGATTAAGTGGATAGGTAATGTACGTAATCTTCGCACTGTTGTGTCTAACACTCATACAATTCAGGTTAGCATCGAGCCCAATGGTTTGGTCCTAAGAGCTCAGGTTCATGACTTCTAAAAATTTAAGCGCACACCTTCAGTTGTGCTCAGAGATTGGAGTTGAGTTCAGGTTCTGTGACTTGTTTGTAAGATGGGGATTCATGCTTAAATACTAATCATATATAGATTTATTGTTGCCTTCTTATACATAGAGAGAAAACCAGAAGTTTAAGGTTCCTCATATTGAAGTGAGGCTTTTATTGCATAGCAATTACAACACAGAAACTCTTAGCAAAGCTGAGACGGGTTGCAAGGAGGAAGAGAACATGTTTTAAAAAAATTGAATTTCATCAGAAAAGTGTGCATGCTCTGGCTGCTAATTTATTCAGTACTATATGTGCTATGTGCCATACAATTGTACCATTGGAAACTTTTCTTGAAAACGAATGGTGATTTTTTTTGTAACATACTCCATGTTTAGCTGATGAAATTGATGGCTGAAGTAGGATTTCGAAACGCACGCATGCCATCTAAATTAGGATGGGTGGAGAGTAATAATTTTTATCCAAGTTGGATGGAGAAGATATATGTCAAAGTTGGGTGGAAAAGAGGCCCTATGTTTCTCCATTGTGGAACACAAAGCAATAGTATGAAGGTAGACTTCGTAAGTTGAGTCATGGTGATTTGAATACGAGCCACATGGATTTTGTTATATTATCAAGTAGAAGATGATATTTGTGGCAACACATTCATAAGCCACATGAGCAATGTTGTGAATTACATTGAATTTTTACGAAGCCGTAGCAACGCACGGGCGTTTAACTAGTATAAATAAATTGCAGCAAGGTATTTTTGGGTTTTTTGGTTTATAGATCTGAAAATATATGATGGAAAATAGACCCGAGGGCCATAGGTTTCACTAGAGGCTTCTCTCTTGAATAAAGCATACGGTGGGTAAACACATTACTGTTGAGCAATTGATAGAAATGTGTAAAGTCATGATGATATCTAAGGCAATGATCATGAATATAGGCATCATGTCTGTGACAAGTAGACCGAAACGATTCTGCACCTACTATTATTACTCCACACATCGACCGACTCCTGCCTGCATCTAGAGTATTAAGTTCATAAGAACAGAGTAACGGCTTAAGCAAGATGACATGATGTAGAGGGATAAACTCAAGCAATATAATATAAACCCCATCTTTTTATCCTTAATGGCAACAATACAATACGTGCCTCGCTGCCCCTACAGTCACTGGGAGAGGACACCGCAAGATTGAACCCATCACAAAGAACTTCTCACATTGCAAGAAAAACCAATCTAGTTGGCCAAACCAAATCAATAGATCGAAGAGAATTACTAAGCTATCTCAATCATGCATAAAAGAGTTCAGAAAAAGACTCAAATAGTATTCATAGATAATCTGATCATAAATCCATAATTCATTGGATCTCAATAAACGCACTGCAAAAGAAGATTACATCGAATAGAACTCCAAGAACATCGAGGAGAACATTGTATTGAAGATCAAAGAGAGAGAAGAAGCCATCTAGCTACCAGCTATGGACCCTTAGGTCTGTGGTAAACTACTCACGCTTCATCGAAAGGGCATCAAGGTTAATATAGAGGGCCTCCGTGATCGAATCCCCCTCCGGCGGAGTGCCGAAAAAGGCCCCAAGATGGGATCTCACGAGAACAGAAGTTTGCGGCGGCGGAAAAGTATTTTTGATGTGCCCTGTGGTATCGGGGGAATATTTCGGTATTTATGGAGCAATAATTAGGGTTGGAGGGTCTACGGGGGGCCCACAAGCCTGGGGGCGCCCCTAGGGCTTGTGGCCGCCTCGTAGGTCTTCTAGCCTCCTCTCCTAGTCTCCTGGGTTTCTTCTGGTCCAAAAAAATCACCGTAAAGTTATATACCGTTTGGAATCCGTTTGATATTCCTTTTCTATAAAAGTCAAAAACAAGGAAAAACATAAATTTACACCGGGCTCTAGGTTAATAGGTTAGTCCCAAAAATAATATAAAATAGCATATTAATGCATATAAGACATCCAAAATAGATAATATAATAGCATGAAGCAATAAAAAAATATAGACATGTTGGATACTTATCACTCTTCGACCCGTCCCGGTCGTCTTCCCTCGCCCAGATCCCATGCGGATCGAGAAAATGCCCGCTGAGCGCCTGCTCCAGACCCAGCTGCACGGTCGCGCTGACGAAGAAGGGCGCCGTCGTGCTCAATGCCACCTTCATGACCGACACACTCGCAGTCTCGCGGCGGTTGCTGTGGACGACTTCAACTTCGTCTGCGTGGAGATGCACGGCACGAGCACGGTGGACAGCTCGTCGGGGGTCCTCGATCTCAGCCTGGACCGGCATTCCCTGGCGCCGCGGGTCGTTCTATCTCCGGACATGGTCACCTTCTCCTACTGCCTGCCCCTGTACATTTTTTCAGAGCAGACGTGAAACACTTTTCTGATACATGTTGGATTTTTTTTTTCAAATACATGAAATACATTTTTATGAAATAAATGTTTTGCAAACTTTTTTAACACATTGTAACACTTTTTTCAAATACATGTTGTACAGTTCTTAAATGGCAATGACTTTTCTAAAACTACACAAACATTTTCTTTAAATTGTATAAATAATTTTAAAATTTTCACGGGCATTTTTGGAAACATGCGAATAAGTTAACGAACGTTTTTATTTGCATTCTTATATAGCATTTTATAAAATGTCAAGAAAGTTTTTGAAACGCGGGAATTTTTCCATCAAATGAGTCGTACACTTTTTTAGTGGCATGCAACATTTTTTCTTTACATTACACAAACATATATTTTACTTGTATACATATTTTTGTAAAATTTTGCATACATTTTTTGATATGCGGGAACATTTCCTCATTGTATGAACATTCTTTTTGAAAGTTGTGAACAATTTTTAAAATTGCGCTAACAAATTATTTATACTAGGTCAACATTTGTTCAAATTCATGTTCTAATTTTCTTAAGTAAATTTAAGTTTTGATATATGCATTTAATTTAATTTTTTAGGGGTCTTAAATTTAAATGAAAGTGAAAGAGAGGAAAAAAAAGAATTTTGGGCGATGTCAGCACGATGATCCAGGCGTGCACCTCGCGATAATGACACGAACAAGGTTTTGTCTGAATGGCAAAATTTTCAGTTAGTTTATTTTTCTTTTATATTTCCTCGTTCATTATTATTTTACTTTTATTTATTTTCAAAAAAATATAAATACATATTTTCCAAAAATTAGTCGACTTAAATAAATTTAAAATCCTTGAGTTTGTGAAATGCTTTGTTTTGGCGATGAGTGAATTTGTGAAATGTTTTGTTTTTGCGATGAGTGAATTTGTGAAAATGTTAACGCAGTGTAAAAAAATTTAACGTGATTTTTCAAAAAATTGATAGCTTTAATAATAATTGTGACATTTAAAAATATTCATATATTTCAAAAACATTTACGTGCATATTTAGGAATTTTTTACAATGTAAAAATATTCGTGTAATTCCGTGATTTAAAAAATTATACAATGTGAAAAAATGTTAGCACTGTTTAAAAAACTGTTTCAGATCAATAAAAACTGTTTCAATGTATGTTTCGAAAAAGAATGTTTGACACGTATTAAAAAAGATGATCAAAACTTGTGCTTAAAATAATCTTAAACCTGTATAAAAATATATTAGATGAATACGAAAAATGTAAAATGTGTACGAATAGATATACATAAAAACTATTTTTAAAAATATTGATCATGTATTTCAAAAAGGCTAAACGTATATAAATATAAGTTCCTAATGTATAAGAAAAATGTGCAATGTGTATGAAAAATTTAGATATGTGCTGAAAACGCCTCGAGCAAACAAAACGGGTAAAAACAAAAGAAAGAAACAAAGAAAATCGAAGAAAAATAGCTGAAAAGAAAAAGGAAATCCAGAGAAAACTAATGCAAAACATTGAAAAACCCGAGAAGAAAATACAAACAGAAAACTTGTGCGCAACGACAGTATTGAGTTGGCCCTATAGCACAGTGCTTTAGACGAAACGTACGGGCGATTAGCTTTCGCGGTTTTGTATGCGTGACGAGGTCAGGCTGTGCCTTTGGGACCAACATGGGCTTTTCTTGAATGCTTGTCTTTTCGACCTTTTGTTATTATCACGGGTTACCCATACGGAAGAGATAAGCCGAAACGAGATGATTTTGGTGTGCATTTCTTAATTACCATTTGGTTTCTTTTCCTCTTTTTTCTTTTTCCTTTTTTCATTTTTCATTTTATTTTTTCTCTATCATTCTCTTTCTACTTTCTGTTTTAAGCTTTTTTATTTTCACCTTTATATGTACCATTTTTAACTAATTTACAATTAGATGAGATTTAGTTAATTCTAGAATGTATAACTAGATAAATCCTTTTTTACCATTTTTTTGTTTATTCTTGTCTTCCATTTTTTTTGTTTGTGGTTTTCTTGCATTCTTATTATTATTGTTATTCATGCGCCATGAGCGGCCTGTCTTAGAGGTGTGACATTCCATTTTCATTTATTTTTCTCGTATTGTTTGTTTGTTTGTTTGTTTGCAACTATAAGTTTCCAAAAGGATCACAATTGCAGGTTTTCTTGGAGGTTGTACCACAAGTTTTCAAATGGGGTTGCCTTTACAAGTTTTTAAGGTGCTAACAACTGCAATTTTTTAAATGGGGTCGAAGATGCAAGTTTTCAAATGGGTAGCAAATGTGAAAATACAAAGGTGAACATGCGTGCGCGCACACCCACGTAAATAGTAAATTCATTAAAAAAAACTAGAAAAAAAAACTGAAATTTCGTGGTATGAAACTTAGTCAATCATTCTACTCATGTGTGAAGTTTCATGATGTATATATGCCCATGGTATTCTTAGTGAAGAAAATACAAATGCGACCATCTATTCATTAAACTGTGTTTTCTAATATAGCTTCGATCAGCTTCGAATTTGTCATTTTTGCCCAGATTACCACAGATGTGATTTCTTCGTGAAACTTCATATGCGAGTAGACCGGTTGACTATGTACATTACAAAAATAAATTCAGTTTTTTTATATTTTTTTCTAGTATTTTTTTTGAATTTACTATTCATAAAGGGTGCGCGCACACCCATCTTTACCAAATCCGCTAGGAAATGCAAGTTTTTAAGGGTGTCACATATGCAAGTTTTTAAAGGGGGCGCAAACTGCATGTTTTCAAGAGAATCACAAGTGCAAGTTTTCAAATTGGTTTGCAACCGTAAATTTCAAGAGGGTCGCAACTATAAGCTTTCACATGGGATCGCAATTGCAAGTTTTCAAATGGGGTCGCCACAATAGGTTTCAAAGGCGGGGGGTTCACAACTGCAAGCTTTCGAATGAGTCGCAACTGCAAGTTTTCATGAGGGTCGCAACAACAAACTTTCAATTGGGGTCGTAACTGCAAATTTTTAAGAGGGTCACAATTGCACATTTTTAAGACGATCACAACTGGAGGTTTTTAATGGGGTTGCAACTGCAAGTTTTCGAGTTGGTCACAACTCACACTCATGGGGTTTTAGGGATTTTATGGAGTGGATTATTGTTTTTTATAATTTAATGTGCTCCCAAATGTTTTTCTACCACAAGGAAATGACTTATAAGCCAAGCCCTCCATTTGATGGAATTTTTTTGGGAGTGATTTTTTGCCAATTCTTTCATGCGGCAAGCCACATTTAATTGTAACACGTGCACAACTGGTGGTGACCCTTTTTATTTTTATTTTCTTATTTTTTTCATTCCCTCTTATACTTTTCTTGTTATATATTTTTCCTAATTAGTCACACGTATGAGAGTTGCATGCGACACACCCATGAACAATTATAGACGTTGCAATACACACATAATTGGTGCGAACCCAAGGCGCAACTGGCGTCGCCAATGTGGAACTGCAAGCAATGAAATAGGTGGCAATTGCAAGGAAATAACATGCCCACAACATCCATGTGTATTTTTTTGTAGGTGTCATGTGTGCCCGTGTTTTCCTTCTTTGACTTTGCAAAAAAGATTAAAAGTTAAGTACCAGTTGGTTGTGACATGTGCTATTTTTCTTCTTCTTCTTTTTTCACCTTCTTTTTTGCACTTTTGGCCTTGCAATTTTGGACAGTCCAAGACACAAGGAACAGAAAAAAGGCAACACATTAGTAAAAAGACACAAATACAAAAGTAAACAAAAGAAAAGAAGCACAAAGCTGACTGCGTGCATGTGCAGCCCAATATCAGCCCATGTTGCCGCACCTAGACAATAGACAACCGGCAGAAAAGGAAAACTTGTCTACGAGAAAAAAAAGAGGGACATAAGTGATCGACAGAGGTATATGCACAATCAATTCAATTAGATGGATGATGTCAACTAACCTGCCAGATCTAGAGTTTGATGGCGTGTCTGGGGTGTTGCCCCGGTCTGGTTCGTTCAATGGTAATGGTATCGTCTTTGACGAGCCACCTTGGAGGTCCGCGAAGCTGCATATCAGCGATGGAGCTGCGTCGAGCTAGGGTATGAAGATGATCCGTCATATTTTATTTTGATGGCTGCTATGCACTAGTGCAGAATCGGGCTTTAGCGCCGGTTCGTAAGGGCCTTTAGTGCCGGTTCTGCAACCGGCACTAAAGAGTGGAGACTAAAGGCCACCCCTTTACTACCGGTTCGGCACGAACCGGCGCTAAAGTGCCACCACGTGGCACGAGCCAGGCACGGGTGTTGGTAGACCATTAGTACCGGTTGGTAGCACCAACCGGTACTAAATGTTTGGGGGGTTTTGGTTTTAATTTTTATTTTTTCATTAATTTTGTGTTTTCCATTTAATTCTTTTTTGTTTGCTGGTATTTTACGATACTACATATTTTACATGTTATGCATATATATAAATAGAATTTCTCGTAGAACCGATCATATATATATAATCGAATGTCTCACAACCACCATTAATTATTCACACATATACATGTATATATATATATATATATATATATATATATATATACAATTTCTCCTACATGTTGCCTTGGTGCCTTCGGAGCACGATGACAAGTGGTTCATGGGGGCGGTCGAGCAAAAATCCCGCTATTTCCTCTTGAAGTGCTCGTATGCGCTCTGTTGGTAGGAGCTGGTCCTGCACCTCTTTGAACTGTTAAGAAGGAGATCAATATGCATGTGTATTAGTTGTGTGACTAGATATCGACAATCATGTAAGATTTGTGAATAGTGTTCTGGCAAACGTATCCAGTCATGTCTATCAGATCTGCTCCTTTCGAACGCCATCATGCGAATATTCTCGCAAACGTAGTATGCACACACTTCAGTCCCCGGCGCCTGCTTTAGGGCTTTACGAGAATAGAATTTAATTAGATAATAATTAATCAAGCATGTTAATTAATTAATGGTATTGAAATAAGAATTAAAGAGATGGTAGCTAGCTAGTTAGTACTACTTAATTACTTACCTTGGGTCGATACCAACATAGCTTTTGTCGCCATTTTCCTGGAGTCACCTTGATGTACTTTGCCTAAGCCCTGCCCGCCGGCAAAGAAAATTATTAAAAGGGTTATTAAAAATAGTTCATATCAGGAAATGACGAACTAAATAGGCCGAGATATAGTTAATAATGATTGAAATAACCTGTCGACTATCCCATTCACGATGCTGTAGTTACTATCTTTTTTAAGTAGTGAGTCTAGTACTTCAACTTTTCCTTCGTCAACTTTAATGTCTAACATGATCCAGTGGAAGCTGCATGCGCATACGTTTGCATGTATAAATTAAGCGGGCATGTGCATAACACTAATCAACTATAACCCTAAACCCTATACACTTACTAACATCTAGCTAGTAAGCAAAAACAGAATTTGTAGTATAAGACAGTGTGACTCACTCGAAGTTGTAAGGAAGTAGTATATCTTAATTGCTATTGAGGCGCTTCAAGAACTCTACCATGTTTTTCTCTACATCTTGTCTACACCATTCCAATTTCCATGTGTATTCATTAACGGTATTTGGGTCAATGAACCCAATGCCATACCGTCCAGCTTTTTTCATTTCATACATCTTCATCCTGCATTATACCACAGAAAAGAATATATAGTGAGGATATATAATTACAGGTAATTAATGATCAATCAATGAGCACTAGAGCTAGCTTGGGACTTAAATTCCAGAAAGAAATCACTTACAGACAATAGCAACTGACGATAGATTTGTCGAGTGCATCTTGATTGAATAATTGAAATAGTTCTGAATACTCAACGGACAGAGCTTTCATATTGAAGTAATGATCTTCCTCGACTTGCACCATGAGGGACTCTAGATTGGAAATCTTGGTAATTTTCATGTACCAATCATGCAATTCATACATTCTCGTTGGGAGGTTCTTGACCTCCTCGGGCTCGACCAAAGGTTGGCCCCGGACATATTTCCGTTTTATTTCCTCCTCTCTAAGCGGAGACATGGGCTCGATATCGAGGAGTTGTCCAACAGTGATCTTGAGCATTTCAGCCTGCATTATATGCTCCTCAGTTATTACCACATCGCCCAGCTCGGGAACGTAAACGGTTTGCCCACAATAATATTGGGCGCGCGTACTCTCATGTGTTGTTGGCACAACAAGCGGGGGGGGGGGGGTCGATTGCGCCGCCTGTTCTCCCAGCTGGGGAACAGTTTTCCCGCATTTTTTGACAGTTGCTTGTTGGCTCGAGCTCGAGCTCGCTTCTTTCTGTAGTCGTGCTCGATGTGCCTTCCTGATTTGGCGCTCATAGTCTGAGTCAACAGGCTTGGGAGCTGGTGGTCTAGCCATACGAATGAAGTGGTCAATCTTTTCCTCAGGCACTTTCTCCCTCGGCGGCGGTGCCGGTTTCGGTCCAAAATGGGCGTCCACTTCGGCCCGCACTATTGCATCGTTTTGCTCCTCGGTCATGTCGTAAGGCCTCTGAGGAAGAGGAGCGAGGCTGCTTGGACCATATTTATTGTTGGGGAACGTAGCAGAAATTCAAAATTTTCCACGCATCACCAAGATCAATCTATGGAGTTTACTAGCAACGAGAGGGAAGGAGTGCATCTACATACCATTGTAGATCGCGATGCGGAAGCGTTGCAAGAACGCGGATGAGGGAGTCGTACTCGTAGCGATTCAGATCGCGGTTGATTCCGATCTAAGCACCGAAGAACGGTGCCTCCGCGTTCAACACACGTGCAGCCCGGTGACGTCTCCCACGCCTTGATCCAGCAAGGAGAGAGGGAGAGGTTGGGGAAGACTCCATCCAGCAGCAGCACGACGGCGTGGTGGTGATGGAGGAGCGTGGCAATCCCGCAGGGCTTCGCCAAGCACCGCGGGAGAGGAGGAGGAGGGAGAGGGGTAGGGCTGCGCCGAAAGAGAGACGTTCTCGTGTGTCTTGGGCAGCCCAAACCTCAACTATATATAGGGGGGGAGGGGGCTGCGCCCCCTTTAGGGTTTCCACCCCCAAGAGGAGGCGGCCAGCCCTAGATCCCATCAAGGGGGGCGGCCAAGGGGAGGAGAGGGGGGGGCGCCCCACTAGATGGGCCCTAAGGCCCATCTGGACCTAGGGTTTGCCCCCTCCCACTCTCCCATGCGCCTTGGGCCTTGGTGGGGGGCGCACCAGCCCACCTGGGGCTGGTCCCCTCCCACACTTGGCCCATGCAGCCTTCTGGGGCTGGTGGCCCCACTTGGTGGACCCCCGGGACCCTCCCGGTGGTCCCGGTACATTACCGATTTCACCCAAAACTTTTCCGGTGACCAAAACAGGACTTCCCATATATAAATCTTTACCTCCGGACCATTCCGGAACTCCTCGTGACGTCCGGGATCTCATCCGGGACTCCGAACAACATTCGGTAACCACGTACATACTTTCCCTATAACCCTAGCGTCATCGAACCTTAAGCGTGTAGACCCTACGGGTTCGGGAACCATGCAGACATGACCGAGACGTTCTCCGGTCAATAACCAACAGCGGGATCTGGATACCCATGTTGGCTCCCACATGTTCCACGATGTCGGGGATTCAATCAATCCCGTATGCAATTCCCTTTGTCTATCGGTATGTTACTTGCCCGAGATTCGATCGTCGGTATCTCGATACCTTGTTCAATCTCGTTACCGGCAAGTCTCTTTACTCGTTCCGTAACTCACATCATCCCGTGATCAACTCCTTGGTCACATTGTGCACATTATGATGATGTCCTACCGAGTGGGCCCAGAGATACCTCTCCGTTTACACGGAGTGACAAATCCCAGTCTCGATTCGTGCCAACCCAACAGACACTTTCGGAGATACCCGTAGTGCACCTTTATAGCCACCCAGTTACGTTGTGACGTTTGGCACACCCAAAGCATTCCTACGGTATCCGGGAGTTGCACAATCTCATGGTCTAGGGAAATGATACTTGACATTAGAAAAGCTCTGAGCAAACGAACTACACGATCTTGTGCTAGGCTTAGGATTGGGTCTTGTCCATCACATCATTCTCCTAATGATGTGATCCCGTTATCAACGACATCCAATGTCCATGGTCAGGAAACCGTAACCATCTATTGATCAACGAGCTAGTCAACTAGAGGCTTACTAGGGACATGGTGTTGTCTATGTATCCACACATGTATCTGAGTTTCCTATCAATACAATTCCAGCATGGATAATAAACGATTATCATGAACAAGGAAATATAATAATAACCTATTTATTATTGCCTCTAGGGCATATTTCCAACATTTATATCGCTTGTCTCTGCCTGTACTTCCTGTACTACCTCGACTCGTACCGCTACACACCATAGCTGCGGCGTGTCTCTTCTGTGATTGCTTAGGCGGCGGAGACGGTTGACATGGCTTAGTTGGAGCAGGAGGAGTTGCCTGACGCTGTGCCGGACTTGAAGCAGGAGGTGTGGCCTGACACCGTGTCGGACTTGAAGCAGGAGGTGTGGCCTAACGCTGAGCCGGACTTGAAGCAGGAGGTGTGGCCTGACACGGTGTCGGACTTGAAACAGGAGGAGTGGCCTGACGCTGTGCCGGACTTGAAGCAGGAGTCTGCTCACGCGTTCATGGACTTGGAGGAGCGGGAGTCTGCTGACACGGTGGCGGACTTCGAGGAGGAGTCGGCAGACGCGGTGTCGGTGGACTTCGAAAGATGATGCAATCCTTTCTCCATAGGATGATACGATGTATGGCCTCTCCCAGTGTGTGCTCGTCGTCACCTCCAGGAATGTCAAGCTCTAGCCCCGAATATGGGTCCACCACCTCATCAACCAAGACACGAGCATAGCCCGCTGGAATCGGGGCGCAATGGAAGGTTGCTTCGGGGGTAATTGTAAAACCAACGGCGTCCGCCACCTTCATGGATATGTTTTTCATTTTGAAGTGTAACTCACAGTTAGTGTTCTCTATGATGTCATCCACAGGGTATGTATCCAGCAGTGCGTCGCCCGGGGCAGAACCAACGCTGCTTCTCGGCATGGATGGGACGGTGCTATCCAATGCTGGATGATCATCCGCTTGCTGCTGCCGCTGTTGAGACCCCCTTTCCTGGCTAAGTGAGTCGATCTGCTGCTGCTGCTGCTGCTGGAATTTGAGTGCCAAGTCCGCGTGCCTTGCTTCTAGGCCTTGAAGGCGTTCCACGTCCTGCTTCCTCTGCTCCTCCTCCAGCTTCCTCTTCTTCTCCTCCTCCATCTTCTTTCTTGCACGGGTCCTGTAGTCGTCGTTCCATTCTGAAAAGCCCTCATACCAGGGAATAACGCCCTTGCCTCGTATTCTTCCCGGGTGTTCAGGATTTCCCAGGGCGCGCGTAAGCTCGTCGTTCTCTCTGTTGGGCGTGAACACCCCCTTTCGAGCAGCTTCTATTGCGTCAAGTAACTTTTGTTCTGCTCCTTTTAGACTTGCCTTCTTCGAAACCAGGCATGTCTTCAGGTCCAACGCCCCCCATGCGCATAGAACCAAGTTCTGCACCTGGGGGGCCAGCTCCTAGTAACCGGAGTGACCCCTGCATCCTCCATCTCTTGCTCAGACTTATCCCACTTAGGCATTGCACGCCATTAATGAACTCGGGAGAGCATTGGTCATCGTACATCCATTGTCGGCTCATCTTCATTACACAACACCGAAAAGACAAAATTAATACAAGTTCATACATAAAGTTCATACGAGACTTAAATGCAACAAACAAATAACTCTCTAATTAAAGAATTTAAATGCACAACAAATGCGATCAAGATCACAACTAAGGTAACAATTGATCCAACAACATAATGATACCAAGCCTCACTATCAATGGCATATTTTCTAATCTTTCTAATCTTCCAGCGCATTTTCTCCATCTTGATCTTGTGATCATCGACGACATCGGCAACATGCAACTCCAATTCCATCTTCTCCCCCTCAATTCTTTTCAATTTTTCTTTTAAATACTCGTTTTCTCTTTCAACTAAATTTAACCTCTCGACAATAGGGTCGGTTGGAATTTCCGGTTCACAAACCTCCTAGACAAAAATATCTATGTCAACTTGATGGGCATAATTTTTCATAAACACGAAATGCAACAACTAGTTTTAAAAGAGAATATACCACATCCGAATCATAACAAGGACGAGGGCCGACGGGGACGGATATCAAAACCATGACACTATGTATAACAAACAACGTACGGGTAAGATAATTATACGAGTAACTATATATATCCAAATCACACAAACATCAATTTGGTAATGTAAAACATTCATGAACAAGAGGCTCACCACAAGGTGGTGCCGGCGACGGAACGGTGCGGGCGATCGACTGTGGTTACGACGGAGATTTAGAAGGCACTAAGTAAACCACACCTACATATGCAAACTTAGTGTTATTTTTGACCTCAAATTGCATATAAATCAAATACTAGCACATATATTTCCTCCTAAATTACTAAACTCATAAATTAATCACTATACAAAGCATTGCAAGAGCTAATCTAGTTGCTAACCTCTGTGATCATTTGAATGGATGGGGGCTTCAAATCTTGACAAATTTTGGGCAAAATGTGTGATGAGCTCGAGAGGAAGAGGGGAAGAACAGAGAGGAGAGGGGAAAGGGGAAGAACAGAGCGAGCTCGGGTGGACGAAGGGTTTATGTAGGACGACCTTTAGCACCGGTTCGTGCCACAAACCGGTACTAAAGGTGCTGGAGGGGCCCCGGACTGACAACATCCTGCCAGCACTCACTTTAGTACCGGTCCGTGGCACGAACCGGTGCTAAAGATCGGCCACGAACCGGTACTAATGAAAGCGGCCGGCTAGCCGTTGGAACCGGCACTAATGCACACATTAGTGCCGGCTCAAAAGCAAACCGACACTAATGTGCTTGACATTTGACCCTTTTTCTACTAGTGATGGTGGTGTCAGAGCCAGGTGATGGGCGTTGATGTCAAGATCAGAGGATTTTTCGATCTTGTTTATAATTTTACTTTTTGGCTGATGTTTCTTTGTGCAAACGCTAGCAGTTTGTTGTCCTTTTAGTTTTGTCGAGTCGGTATAATATAAATGAGACATGTCTTCAAAAAGAAAAACTGACCTCCCAACCCGCGGGGTGAGAAAATCTAACAAAACTGACCTTTTAATCGGTATGATATAAATGAGACACGTACTATGCATTATTTATCACCACCGAAAAATGTGCGAATGACCTTTGCAAGGGATGGTGGCGTGACGATGGAGATGGACTGCCATGCTGCGTGTCACCGAAGGCCCACGCGGCGACGCCAGCTAGAATCGCTTCATGGAGGCTGACCACGCCGTTGCACTGCGCATAGGACGCTGCACCTAACCTTCGCGCCGTATCACTCCCAGTTTTGAGAAATTAACAAGTGTTGTGCTCGCCCTACCCCTACGTTTACAATCGAAACGTGGAGTAGCATTAACATGGACAAGGGCGGGCGGTGCAGCGTGGAGTAGAGTAGTGCTGTACCGTCTGCCTGGTCGCTTCTCCCTTTTGAAGCAGCGTAGATCACGGATCGTGTCGGGACGCAGCTCAAGCTAATGCCAATTTGACGGAGGAATCTTGAACTAAAGTCCACTGAACACGAGAGTAAAAAAAAGGCACAGGTCCCGGAAGCTCAAGTCTGACTTCTACTCCTCCCTGTAGCCGCTGAGGCTGGGTCGACGACGTGCACGCATGCACTTGGACTGGCGGTGGCGAAGCAGTGCTTCTCAAGTGTCGTGAAACCCACCTCACGCCACCGATAATGGAGCAGGAGCAGCAGCAACCGTGTACCTGAGCAGCCCTCACATGACCACATGGTGGTATTTTACATTTTTATTTACTTAGATGCGCTGACCTTGAACTCCACGCACAACATCGTACATTTAATGCTAATCGCAAAAAGAAACGAACATCGTACATTTAATGCGCTTTCACGCCACCGACTCGCACTGATCGGATCCGGACTGTACACCACCAAGGTCCAAGGCTAGCTAGCTCTATAAAGACCGCACGGCGGGGCCTCTCACTCCGCAAGCTAGCACAGCCATGAACCTGAAGCATCGATCGAGCTCGAGTTAGTTTTGGTGATTTGCAGTGCAGGGTGGCGGCAATGCTGGCTCAGGGAAGAGGAAGTGCGACCACCGCTCTGGTCGCGGGCGTCGTGCTCCTGTGCGTGCTCCTTCCAATCACCGGCGCGGCCGCGATGGCGCGGCAGGCGCCGAGGACGTACGTGGTCGGCGACGACAAAGGCTGGGGTCGCGACCTCAACTCATGGTGGCCGAAGGACAAGACCTTCTACGCCGGCGACGTGCTCGGTGAGTCGTTGCTGTTGTGAGGTTCTCTTCCAGCTAGGCATGCAGCTAGCTAGCCATGGGCTATATATAGCCTTCTCCATTGTTGCATATGGGTTGCGTGCTTACATGTGTCGATGGAATGGATGCAGTGTTCAAGTACGACAAGGAGCTCCACGACGTGACGGTGCTGGGCGGCAAGGGGTACCAGCGGTGCGAGGTGCCGAGGCACAGCAGCAAGAGCTGGGTGATGCGCACCGGGAACGACCAGGTCACGCTGCGCAGGGGCAACAACTACTTCATCTGCGGCCTGCCGGGCCACTGCGACAAGAACATGAAGCTCGCCATCAAGGCCTGGTAGATCCATCGATCCGGCCGCATCATCATCATCAATCTTTTGAGGATTGCATGCTTGCCCTGGCCGTCGTTTAACTGTCCGTGCCTTGTTGGGTTCTCGAGTTAATTTATAATTTATTTGTCTCTCGAATTGGGGTTGTCACTTGTATTACAAACCTAATTTATCGTGGATCATGTGTGTCTTCATCGAGTAAACTTGACGTTTTCTCTATGTTATCCTATATACAACTAAGTAGTTGATCCTCAGAAACTTATTTATCTCAATATATACAACTAGATGGACGGCTCGTAAATTCGCCAATCATCGTAACAGTTGTAATACAACTATGCCATCCCAACTTGCGAATAGTCATGCATGGAAAAAGGCACACTTCAACGTGCAACCATTCATGCAAAAGGCTTAAATATTTTAATTAGTTTATTATGCTACAATTCAATATACTATATTTTGTAAGTGTAGAGTAATCATTTGTATTTTCAGTTTGTTCTTATATCCAGATATTTAATTTTCGCAAACTCAAATCTCATCAAAATATATTGCAGAAAGTTCCCGCATTAACGCGCGGGATATCATCTAGTTACTGTGAAACATAAGTGCTTGGTTGATTAACCGAAATATATATGGATGGTATGGTTGATGTCATGCATGATGCCATACCTATTTGCTCGTTGACTTAGAGCACCGAATAAAAAAGGGATGATAGTTGGAAAGCAGCGTTTTGGCTCCCATATGAGCCCGGGAGTGACAAAAAATGGTAAAAATATTAAAAATAATAATTAAAATATCGAATTCTATTGTGGAGAAAGATGATTGAGTGCGTGATGACCGTGCCAAATTTCAGAGCATTTGGATGTTTGAGTAACTCTCAGCAAAAAAGACAAATTTGAGGTATGTGAAAAAGTGTATTGTTTGTGCACTATTCGGACCCAATTTTGTTTTTTTGCTGAGATCTACTGAGATGTCCAAATGATTTAAAATTTGGCACGCAGCTCACGCACTCAATCATCTTACATGGAAAAAATCAGTTTTTTTTTGAATTTTTCTTGTATTCTTTTGGAATTTACTGTCGAGGGGTGTAGATGAGCCCGGACACAGAATTGGATATTCGTGATAGTTGTTCATCTCTTAGATCATCTGCACTATATACAAATAGCAATGGCTGATCTTTTTCCAGTTATGGCAAAACACACTATACGATACTATAGTAAAAGAGAGAAGTGTATATTCAACCCCGAATCTTAACATTAAACTATGCCACCTCAACTTGCAATTATGTATGGAAAAGGCCCACTTCAACATACAACCATGCTTGCAAAAAGGCCTGAATATTTTAATTACTTTGTGCTACTTATATTCAATAGATATTTTATAATTGTAGAAATGTATTTTCAGTTTGTTCTTATATCCAAACATTCAACTTTCATATATAACTAAACTCATTGAAATATATTGCAAAACATTCCCGCAGTAACGTACGGGGTATCATCTAGTTTCTGTGAAAACTATTTGCTTGAATTGTATGGTTGATGTCATGCATGATGTCATACATAGTTGCTCCTTGGCATAGCCCATAGCCCATCAAGTGGGACTATTTTTTATCCCAAAGTTGCAACAGCAAAAACGCCCTCACATGGACGGTACTTCAGTATATACACAGAGCACTGAATAAAACAAAGATGATAGTTCATCTCTAGATCATCTGCACTATATGCAGATAACAATGGTTGATTTTTTCCACTTTTGGTAAAACACACTGCAAATAATATAAATAAAAGAGAGAAATGCATATTTCAACCCATAGACTAGCAAATTTACAACCCCGAACTCTAATATAGGTTAAAACACAAACCTCAACTCTCAAATCCATTTAAATTATCCCAGCCACTTGGTCTAAAGGTGGTTTTCACATACCTGGAAGGTATTTAACCGAACTGACCAGGCCCAGATAGCCACGTCAGCGCGCCATGTCAGGACCCACTTTTTGATCGAAAATTCAGTGTCCAGAATTTTTTTTTTGTAAAATACCATGCTGACCAATAAAGGAGTGTTTCACAATTTTTTGAAAACAAATCTAAACATGCGGTCGAAATTCAATTCCAGCCCCTTTTTTTTTAAAATTTTGAGCAAAATTTCAAAGTGTCCAGAAAGGATTGAGAAAATCATGTAAAATCAACACTACCATGTTGACAAATCTGAGAAAGTTCACATTTTTTAACAGTTATATTGGAAATATAGTAGAAATTTAAGTTCGGCCCTGTTTTGTCAAATTTTGATAAAGAAATCAAAGTTTTCAGAAAAAACCACAAACTTTCTATAAAATCAACACTACCATGATGACAAATCTGGAAAAGTTTCACACTTTTTTGACAAACGTATTTAAAATATAGTGGAAATTTAATACTGTAAAATTCAATCGAAAGAATAGAGTCCATCTCACCATGGACAAATTCTCTCCAGAGGAATGGACGTGGGAGTACTGTCCACAAGGTATACAATTAAATCATCGCTCCCTGCAGGTGTTGGACTGTCATCTTTCTTAGGACTTCCTCATGTGATTGTTCCAAATACTCACGAGATGTACTAGATTTAGGAAATATCTTAGGACAAATTCTAGCAATGCTATGCATATCTATCATAGGAAAAATATTCTCAAAAAATGTTACATCACAAGATTCCATTATAGTATCAACATGCATATTAGGCACCCCGGATTTAACCGGTGAAACTCTATATTTTTAGTCCATTATTCCACTAACCAAACCTGAATCCCCTTTTGAGTTCTTCTTGAAGCTTTGTGTTCTTGAAGTTTTACAAACTCCTAGACGGTTGGAGTAAAACAGGAGCTTCCAAGGTTGTGCACCGGCCCTATGAAAGTTTGTGAAGACGAAAGATTTCCTCTAGATCTACCTTTAGTGGTTGAGTTTGGACTTCATGGCCGAATCTCTAGTAGGACAAGGCTACGTCTTTTTGACTGTTGGGACTTTGTGTCTAAACCTAATCTTTCTAACCATTACTGTTAGAGTCATTTTGTCATATAGGTTGATGCACATGGTTGCATTTTAGAGCTTATAATTCTACGGTTTCCTAAAACCAACTAATTGGTTAACAAAGTAGTTGCATATTCACCATCCCTCTAGTTAACACCTTTGAATCTTCCTCACTTGCTTCGTGTAAGAATGGTTAACTGGAGTCAAGATCTTCGATCGTCACCCAGGTCTGCTTTGATTACACTTATAACACCCTCATGCAAATTCAATCAACATCTTACCATCTATACACATATATACATATCAACTCACTTACACTTCCGTCCTCACTTTTGTGTTGAAGGGTTAACCAATATATGCTATGTTTGGAACACAGATGTGTATAATCTGCTCAAAGTTTTACTACACTTTCTATGAAAATAAGCCTACCATAATAGTCCGAGAATTACAACATTTCCCTTTAAAATAGTGAAGACGCAATTTTTGCGCAATTGGGAAAATCCCAGATTCAATCCATTTCGCGCATATTTGACTTTTAATTTGATAAATACAATCTAAAAATTTACACGCTTGCACACATAGAGAGAGTATCCAAAATATACAACATCAAAACACCATAACCATATGGCAACTTTGCAAAACATTCTGAACTTAAAATGAATAGTTCTCAAAAGCCCAAGCTCAGCAAGACAAGCAACACTCCTGCCAACAACGTCATTGGTACGGTGGAAGTTTGCGCATTGAATGCCGAGCTTGGCGACGAGGTAGGCGGGGGCACCCCTTCCTGCGTGGAGCTCTTGATTGGGCATGCGTAGTTGCAACTGCTAGGGTCGACCACCCTGTACACTCCCTTGCTGGTAAGCAAGTATAAGTCCTTGGCGTTGTCTTCGCCAAAGGAGAAGATGTAGCCCAATGACGGCAGCGGGCTCTTGGCCGCGACATCACACAGGATTGGTGACGTCTTGGAGCAGCCGAATGTCAGCGGCGTCACATTGTACACCCCACTGTTCTCCGGCGTCTCGATCCCTGACCACATGGACTGTGCATACAAGTCCGCGTAAATGTACCTACACACAGGCAAGGACAAGATGAAATTAACACAAGACATACGCATGCTACGGTCACAAAAATCATCGAACGATGTCATGAAAGCAAGAACAAAATGAGATGGTGAATGAAGTCGATGGAGGGCTATTATTATTACCTGCCGTTGAGGCATGGGTTAGTCATGGAGCGGTAGACGTAGCCGCCGATGATGGAGGCAGAGCCAACATTGTTGTTGACAGTGTTGTGGGCGTAACCCATGACCGGCAAGATGGCGTTGATGGAGTCGACCGAGGTGTTCCCACCGGGAGTTGACAGTGCCGGGTATGACTGGGGGCCCTCGAACACGCGCCACCCGTAGTTCCCACCATTTACCACTAGGTCGACTTCCTCATACAAAGACTACAAATTCACACAGATTTCGTCATGAATTTAGTAGCACGGATCGTGGTCATAAAAGCATGGGGATACGAGAGGTTACCTGGCCGACATCGGCGCAGAAGAAGTAGGACGGCTTCGTGGAGTCGAAGCTGCAACGCCACGGGTTCTTGAAACCCATGGCGAAGACCTCTGGCGCGAACTTTGGGTCCATTGAGAACGGGTTGTCCTTGGGGATACCGTAGTTGCCCCAACTAGGAGTGTTGTTACCACCTGCATGCAGTGCAAATTTGAAAATGAACAATTTGGCACTCTGACCAATAAATTTGAATTTGAACACAATCATGAACTATAAACAGTTGAAGATAGTGAATAAGTTTAATGAAAATTTTGAATTTGAATATAATCGTGAACTATAAACAGTTGAAGGTCGTGAATAAATTTGAATTTGAATATAATCGCGAATTATAAACCAAGTGGTACTGATGGGTTTGAGTTCAAGATCTCTCGTCCTTACGGTTTCAGTTGCCATATTCATTTTCTCTTTCCAAAAAACGCATAAACTGATGACTTTATAACTTGATCACCTTATAGTACTATTTACTTCTACTGACGTAAAAAGTGAGTCTCTAGTTGCCTTACTTGGCATGTTGTTGACGTCGATCCGGATGATCTTCCCGAGCAGGGTCCCCTTGTTCTGCGCGAAGTTCCATGGGTCGCCGACGCTGCCGCCGTCGCCCATCATGAAGTACATGTAGCCGTCTCCCGGGCTGAAGAGGATCTGCCCACCGTGATGGGTCGTGAACGGCAGCCCGAGCGTCATGATCCGCCTCGCCTCCGTCGGGTTTGCAGAGGTCGCCTGAGGCAACAAACGGCCGCGCATCAGCACCGAAGCAAATGCACACATCGCCGGACAAGAATTGACATGATGGCGTACGTACCTTCGAAGGCGAGCCGGAGGACGAATTGGCGGTGTACTCGGCGATCACGCTCTGGTACTGGCAGGGCTGCGCGCCGTTGTCGGCGCCGAGCTTGGACGGGTCACAGCCGATGTCTGAGTTGCAGGCGCACCTGCCAGAGCACGATGCCGATTGCGTTTTGTCGCAGCTGTAGGAGACGAAGAACCGGCCGTTCTTCTCGAAGTCCGGGTGGAAGGCCATGCCGAGGAGGCCGAACTCGTTGTCGAAGTGCACCTCGTCGGTAATGTCGAGGAACGGGTTGGCCACGTCCAGCTCCAGCGGCTTGCCGGAGCCCTGCGGCGGCACGGTGGCAAGGAATACCTTGCCGGCCTGGTTGCTGAGGAACACGCGGTTGGAGCCGTCCGGGTGCGCCGCCATGTTGAGGTACGAGCCGTTGCTGACGCGCTCCAGACACATACCGTTCACCGGTGGCACGACGCGGGTCGCATTGAACGCCGCGGCCTCACCGTCGAAGCAGATGGACTCGCCGCCCAGCGCGCCGCAGAAGTCGCCCTCTGACTCCCACACCTCGGCGAGCTTCGGCGCCGATGCGCCGCCCTTGGGCGGCTGGAACGGCGACCCCGGGATGGACACGTCCTTGCAGGTATCCCACACCTTCGCGCAGTACCCCGTCGCCGCGGCCACGCCGCTGACACGGCTCGACACGCCGGTGCTGTTGCATAGCAGTGGCACCGTCCGAGGGCTTGTCCGGACGGTGAAGAGCTCGCCGGCGTACGGGTTGCATCTCTGCAACACCAGCATCCCCATTGTCTCAGTGGCAGAGCCTTCCATACACATGGTAATTCAGTCCAGCGAGTGAGCAGGAAACCGTACCGCGCAAAGGATAGACTTGACGAGGTCGCCGCACGGCGTGCCTGAGATGTTCATGGCGGCAAACTGCCTCCGGACAGCGGCGTCGTCCGTCGTGTTGCAGCAAGCAGTGCCGTTGTAGCCGCAGAAGGAAAGGGACCCGTTGACCGCCCTTGGGAACGCTGCTCGACATGATCGAAGCATAATAATCACAAGCTGCTCGGAGAAACAACACAAAGATGCTGCAGGAAATCGACTGCATACTCGAGTCCATGCACAGTTTCGCGCCATGGCTGTCCTGGACGGCGAGCAGGAGGACAACGGCGGCGATGGATAGTATCGCGGTCGCCATCGACGATGACCTCATGGTGCCTCGGGAAGGAGGAGAAGATGGAAACTTGCTCCGGTCAGAAATGGGGCCGACGACTTTATGGAGGCCTGAGGAGGCAGGAGTTGACCAAAGATCGGGATTAGCAAGGCAATCAATGGACGACATGCTGGATAATGGAGGCTTGAGGAGGCAGGCGTTGACAAAATAATGGGATTCTTTTCAGCCGACCAAACAATGAGATTAGCAAGACAATCAACGGACCACATGCTGGATAACGACAACTACTGTATGTCCGTATTGAATTATACTCCCTCCGTCCCATAATGTAAGATGTTTTTTGGCTCTAGTGTAGTGTCAAAAAACGTCTTATATTATGGACGTAGGGAGTAGTATATATATATATATATGGGCCATCCAAAAGGAATCATGTGAGATGAGCATTAGCATAAACTGCAATGATGGGTTAAATTAAATTAAACGATAAAGCTAAAGGGCGAATGTTCCCAAATTATTTTGGATGAGGGTTGAATCAAACAACTAACTGGGCTAACTAATTATGTGTGTGAGTTTACTAATTAAAATCCAACTTATATACGTGTGAACCACGATCGAACTGAGCGAATCGGCGGTTGGGCCTAGTGGCGGACCATTATGTTATAGGGTGTCATTAAAAAGAAGGTAAATACATCACAAGGGTCTAAACTTGTCCGGCGCGGTCTGTTTAGCGCCTTAAGTTGCAAAATACGTAAAAGTGATGCCATAGCTTGTCCAAATGATGCATATACGGTGCCTTCGCTCGTACGCCGCCGTATGTGCCGCCCACGTGGCTTGACAGTTGGCGTATGGCCCACATGTCAGTGTGTGTGACCGTTGGCAGAGCTAGGTGAGACCGGTGCTGTGGTTATTTTGTAGAAAACCCCTTGGGATTTAATTAATTATCGCAAAAAGTCCCTCCAACAGCAGGAAGTGACTGCCTGTTATGTTTGCGCATAGGTACCCGGAAGGCCGCGCTCTTTCATTCTAACTCCTCACCGCTTTGTTTCCCTATCTCTGCTTTCTTTCTCGCACGACTCGCGATCAATCCAAGGTGGCGGCGGTAGAGGTCATGCGGCACGACGACCGGCGTTAGAGGCGATGGACGACCCGCACGTCGTCCTCCAGGCGAAGCAGCTCCTTCGTATGGTAAGTCGCGCCCTCCCTATTTTACTTCATGCCGAGTATCTCTTCCTTGTCCATAACGTTGGGTAGGGTTTGCTGGAGTGAGAGTAATTTTCTGGCGTGCTTGATCGTCATCTTTCATCCATGCTATGGAGATATTGTGTATATGGATTGTTGCAGAGTAGATATGGGCACTGTTCCTGAATTTTGCTAGGGTTTATTCGGGTTTTTGAAAGTAGGCGCCTTTTCCTGTCAAAGTAGTTGGTCATGCTTGTGTGCGCAGCAAATTAGACTATAATATTACTCAGATGTGATCATTTGCCTTGTTGGTCATTTCTGCTCAGATCTGGAGATTGTTCGAACTGAAAAATTAGAAAAATTTGTAACTGAATTTTGGGTACAGATGATGCATAGTTAACTGAATTTGGTGACACATGATTGTACAGTTAACTGAATTTTCGTGACAGGTGATGTACTGAATGTGTGCACTGCACTGAACTGAATATTTGTGCTGAATGTGTGCAAGTGCAATGCGTTAGAGATGTAGTGAATGTGTGCAGTGTATGTAAAGTACACAACTAAATTGTTCTGGATAATTAACTGGTATTTTGTTGTATTGAATAGTACAGATCACTGAATATTGGGCGGCTTACGTGCGAAGGCACCGTATATTCACCGTTTAGACAAGTTATGTCACCACTTTTACGTATTTTACAACTTTAGGCACTAATCTGACCGCGCCGGACAAGTTTAGGCACTTGTGGTGTATTTAATCACCAAGATAGTTTATGAGCACATCTCCAACACGGATCCCTAACATGCACATGATACTAGTGTATGATACTACCTTCATAGTGCACAGTATCATAGATGATCATACTTATTGCCATGCATGACACAAAGTAGTATAACATTTAACATTATACGGTATCTACCTGTGTTACTCTAACCCCCCTCTCTTTTCTTTAATTCTCTGCCACATCAGTGTGTTTGCTATTCCCGAGTGCATGATATTAGCTAAGATACCACCACTATGGCCAGCCTTATATGGAGCCGACCATCCAACCCTAGACGTCAAACGCCTGGACACATTCCAAATGAAATTTAAACAATCTGAACGAAATTCATGCAAACAGAAGATTTTCATTAAAACATGACCAAATTCATTATATTATCGACACATTCAACTAAACAAAAGTGAACGTCACTTTGTAACCTAGTCTAAATGTTTGCCGGCTGCGGCGGTGT
>NC_057814.1:169908088-169933901 GCF_018294505.1 Triticum aestivum | reverse complement strand
GTCGGATTTCGGGTTCCGGCAAAACCCTTGAGGTTCGAACACTGGGGTGCACACGAAGATCTCTCCCCCCTCTAGCTGGCTCGCATCAGGATCTCACGGCCTAGCTCGACGGACCCAAGGAACAAAGGGACACAAGATTTATACTGCTTCGGGCCACCGTTGTGGTGTAATACCCTACTCCAGTGTGGTGTGGTGGATTGCCTCTCGGGCGGAGGATGAACAGTACAAGGGAAGAACAGCCTCACGAGGAGAGGTGTTCTTGTGCTCGGTGAACTTGTGTGGGTGAGGATGATCTGAATCCGTCACCTCCTGCTGTGGTGGCTAGTCGTATTTATAGAGGCCCTGGTCCTCTTCCCAAATATTGAGCGGGAAGGGATCCCACAACGGCCAGTTTGATGGGGGACAACTAGTACAAGTTATCCTGACAAAAGTAGTCTTTGCCTGCCAAACGCTCTGGTGGTGACGCCGTCTTGGACTCCACGGTGACCTCCGTCTTGCTGCCCTTCTGGTGTTGGTCTCGTTGCACCGATATGGAAACCTTTGCCTGATGCCTCGGGACTCCTCGCCCGCGCTTGCCCCTTTAGCACCAAAGAGGAAACGAGGGCACTGTGCGCGCTGGTGCCCTCCTGGTCTCGGTCGTCATGGCTTACGTCATAGAACCTCACGAGGTTCCCCTTGCCTTGATCTCTCAGCCCCTTGCAAGCCAGCCTGGTGAACCTGCCCCCGAGGAGGTCTTGTGTCATCCGCCTCGCGAGGCTTGGCCCCTCACGAGGGTCCTGGGTGTTTGCTGGTGAAGATGGGCTGTACAGGGCCGCTGGTGGAGCCACGTCGTGGGCCGCAGGCAGGCAAGTCTGGGGACCCCCGTTCCTAGAACGCCAACATTGATGGTTGCTACTCTGGTACGCTGGTCCTATGAGGCCTTAGCACGATGACTTCCCGACTATCTATTACAACAAGGTTTGTCCGACTCCGGTGAGGGAGGGGCGATGACGGTGGCGCGCCTTTAGCTCGCTCCAGTGATTGTAGTCGTCTCTAGGTGGTCCACGGACATGGTTGTAATTTTCATTACCTCTGTTGTTCTTTGTATTGCCATGATTGAAGATGAATTGATTGAAAATTTCTCAAGAAAAAAGCAGTTATTTCCACCAAACATGTGTGACCCACTGGTGCGCGTAGGTCCTAAACAAACGGTTTAAAACCCCTTTCCGCGACGGCATTTGGAACCGTCGCCAAGTGAGTGTGGGCGATAGGGGGGTCCTTCCCACACGACCCAGAAACTATCGGGGATAGGGCCCCTACAGTACTCCTACTCGTTTCTGTTCGCATTGCCATCGCAGTCAGTATTCTGTGGTGCTATGTTTATGATGCGCGGCCCATCACAAACAGTTCACTATTATAGAACGTGTATGATGCGTGGCCCATCACAAACGGTTAACCGTTAAGAAGATTAGCTAATCGTCGTATGAGTGTCAGACACGATTACGAAATGTCGGACCGTCATAACATCATCGTACACGACAACTATCGCACACGCTATTCTGTGGTGCAACGTTTACGATGCATACTTCATCAGAAACAGTTCATGGTTGCGAATCGTGTACGATAAGGCAACTAGCACAAACGTTTAGTTTGCCCGCACCGTTTGTGATATTGTCTGTCATCGCACACGCTTTACAAACGGCAACTGTGTGCATGCTTGCACACGTTTCCTCTCTGTGAACCGTCTCGAATTATGGTGCATATCGCACACGTTTGTGTTTTACCAACCGTGTGTGCCGTAAAAACCTGGAGAGCATAATTTCACCGTAATTTAATTGCTACTTTTCCAAATTGTACCGGATTTGGATTTGAATGTATGCTACAGCTTTATTCATATCCATCAGGTTCAAACAACCAATGCATTATTCGATTCATAGGTACATATGTTCAAGAATTACATAAGAACCAAATAAAGAATGACGAACCACAGTTATATACTTGTACTATTAAAGACGGTAAAGAAAGATGCGAAAGATATTCTGGTTGCTGAACAAGGTGAAGCGGAATGCCCATATTGTGCCCTCCTCCATGCAGAAGGCACGCACGACTCTAGTCGAACCCCTTGTGATGGCCGACCGCCCATCCTTCACGTCTTCATGAAAACATCTAGATAATCATCATGTTATGGTAGAAATACTTTAACCTTTGCATGCCCACCAATCATGTAATTTGACAGGTAATCTTGAGTAAACTGCTTTGGCAACCACTACAAAGGAATAAGATTTCAGACATTGTCATCTAACACAACTCATTATGGGCAGTAAAAAGAAGGCTGCAGAGTTCTTACTTACCATCCTGTAGTTCGCTGTTGTCTTGGATAAAGTGTAAACAAATAGTTTAATTGCCATCTTTGGACCCATTTTACTAACAATCTTTATCAGCTTCCCAACTTGATGTTGGTTCATCGGTATCTCATTGCCCCATACGCAGAAAGGGTCGAAACGCAGATCTTTACCAATGACATATGTACCTAAAAGCACCAAGTTAATATCAAAAGCTAAACAGCAATGGCACAATGATGTAGTACAACACTCTTTTATAATATGTCTATATACATCCGTATGTGGTAGTCCATTTGAAATCTCTAAAAAGACAAATATTTAGGAACGAAGGGAGTATTTTGTAACATCCAATATACTCACATATTAGATGAATTAACATCTTATATTATGGGCCGGAAGGAGTTTAGTTCGTTCTTAAAAATTATCTGCTGTTGTATCCACGAGTTACAGTTAGTTTGAGCTAGTTCGGGCTCAAATAGCCCTAAAGTATATCTAAACATGAGGGCTAGTTTGAGCTAGTTGCATCCATAACCCAACCAAAAAAACTAGTATCCAACCCAAGAGGTGCTAATTGGAGCTAGTTCTCCTAGTGCATTTATTGTCAATCTAACCCTGCCATCCAAACAACTCTTTGGATGGAGTTAGTTCAGGGTTAGTAATGAGCTAGAAACTAACTCTAACCTCTAGCTAAGTTGAGTATCCAAACAGGGCTGTGTTGTTGCTGTTGCTGCTGCTGCTCTTCTACGTATATCTAGACATCATTAGAACATTAATGTAACACTCTTCCTTGTTGCTATGTAGCCTAGGATTGCATATTTAGACATTAAGTACAGTGCATGTTGCTATGTAGCCTGAGATATATTACATATGGCCCTAGTTAACCTAAGGAAAAATGGGTTGCAGATATATTCAGTTAAAAGTCCGATTCACCGATTAGTCCCTTATCAGCCGCCGGCCTATATGGTACCAGCTACAGATATCCTGAACAGTGAGCAGATATAAGCCATGGGATGAAACTAACCTCGATGGAAAACAGCAGTCGTTCCCAAAATTGTCCTGTGTAGGTACATCAAGAAGCATGTTAAGCACAACAGGCTAAACATCAACCAAAATTACACATGGCAGACAAAATAATCTCCAAAAGATAGCTTGAGTGTGCAGGTTTAAGCATGCTAGTAAAGCAAAACAAGTGGAAAGGTGTGCTAACTGCAACAGGCCTAACATTTAACAACAAGCAAACATGGTCATTCAAACTAGTATTGTGCCGGTCTAAGTACACTGGTTATGGTTAAATAATAATGGAAAGGCGTGTTAACTACAAGATGCAGCAACCAAATGTAGTCATTCATAGTGGTATTGTTGAAACTGGTACTGATGAAATTGAACTGCACAGTTCATACTTGCACATATAGAACATCACGTTGTGAATAACTGAAAGTGCGTTATATCGACTAGAGGGGGGTGAATAGGCGATTTTTATGAATTCTTCACTGAGGAATTTGCGGGTGAGGAAATTCCTTAGCGAAGAACTACTTGCAGCGGAATAAGTACTCAAAAGTAAACATAACAGAACACAAGCATGGTCATCATGATGAAATGAAGACAAGCACAGAGTACAGAAAGCGTAAACACAGGATGAAGACAAACAGACTGAAGAAATTGAACTGAGGAAATTGAGAAAGTCTTCAGCCAAAGTCTTCAAACACATATATGAACAAGTGCACAACACAGTTATGAGGAAATGAAAGAGTTGAGGAAATAGAACCAGTAAGCTTGGTGAAGACAATGATTTGGTAGACCAGTTCCAACTGCTGTCTCAGTTGTACGTCTGGTTGGAGCGGCTACGTATTTAAACCTGAGGACACACAGTCCTCACCATATTCTCCTTGATCTAAGGTCACATAGACCTCGCCCAATCACTCGTGGTAAGTCTTCAGGTGACTTCCAAACCTTCACAGGCCAGGTCACTCGGCGATCCACAATTCCTCTTGGATGCTCTAGACCATGACGCCTAACCGTCTAGAAGAAGCACAGTCTTCAAAGGTAACAAGCGTCGGATCCATGCAGGATCAATCTCTTCAGTGATGCTCAATCACTTTGGGTTGTAGGTGTTTGGGTTTGGCTTTTCCTCACTTGATGATTTTCGCTCAAAGTCCTCGGAGGATGGGATGCTCTCAAATGACAAGTGTCAGTTTCTCTCGGAGCAGCCAACCAGCTAGTGGTTGTAGGGGGCGGCTATTTATAGCCTAGGGAGCAACCGGACATGATAAGACATAAATGCCCTTCAATAATATGACTGTTAGGTGGGTAGATATTTTGGGACAGCTGGCGCGTGGCACAGCAACGGTCCGAAATTTGAGTATCAAATTCCTCAGGGCTATCATGTTCCTCACTATGTAGGAAATCCGCACTGGCGAATTCCTAACTCCTCAGTTAGAACAAATTCCTTAGAGAACAGAAGAACTTCGCCTCTGTCACTGAAGAAATTGACTGAACTGTATGAGATTTCCAATGGCTTCACTTGAAGGGATTGGTAGGTGTAGGATTTTGAGTTGAGCATCACATGGCAATTTTTCCTTAGTATTTCCTCGACCCCCTTTAACTGTACGGTGTTTCCTATGACTCAAGAAAGAGAAAATGAAACTACGACAACAAAAGTCTTCACACTCCATGCTCCTCGAATGAATACCAAGTCTTCAAGGTCACACCAGTTTCTTCACTTTCAAAGTCTTCAGAAAGTCTTCAAAAATCCAAAGACTTTAATCGAAGAACTCCATTTTTAGGGGTCGACTTTCTCTGTAAACATTAAACTCCTCATAGACTTATGGACCTGTGTACACTCATAAACACATTAGTCTCTTAACCTATAAGTCTTCAATACACCAAAATCACTAAGGGGCACTAGATGCACTTACAATCTCCCCCTTTTTGGTGATTGATGATAATATAGGTTAAGTTTTCAATGGGGATAAACATATGAAGTGTAAATACTTATATTGAGGAATTTGATTGCAAGATATAGAAGAACTCCCCCTGAAGATGTGTATAGTGAGGAATTTGCTTTTGAAGCAATGCACACTTGAAGAGTAGAATCATGGAGATCTCCGCCTATATCTTGCAATTCATACACGCATTTGACATAATATATGAAGAATTTGAAATGCATGATGAAATATGGTGACTGATGTAATTCAGCATGCGTGCATTAACATTAATTAGGAATAAGCATGCAGAAGAACTCAGCAAAAGTATCAGGCCACCATAGAGTTTAAGCTTACAACTCGATCCAGCAAAGTCATCAGAAGAACGAGAGTTGTAACTTAGCAAAAAAACACCCATATAAGATAGACCCGCTTGAAGACTAACTCAAATTTCTCCAACTTTGTCATCGAATGAGCAAAAGGATCGAAAATGAGGACTAACGCCCCTGAAGAATATCATGATGATGAATGAGCGCCAGCGTTGTTGGGGTCGTTTGTCGTAGTAGGGCCTGCCGCAGTGTCGTCCAAGTCTTCATGCTCGTCGGTTTCGCGCGATGAAGAATATGAGCTGGACACCAAGGAAGGAACCTTGACCTTCTTGTATTTCTTCGATGGAGGAGCAGACCAGTCAAAATCTTCCTTGAGACCCATGTTCTTCAGATCTTCTTCACCATATACATGTGACAGAATAGCCCAGGTGCGACCGAAGACTTCATGGAGGTAGTAATGGTTTTTCTTCACTGCATTATGTGTTGTAGTCATGTTGTGAAGAATAGAACCAAACTGACGCTTAACCCATTTATGGTTTCGATCCACCTTCTGGTGAAGACTAAGGAGCAGCTCACGGTTAGTCATCACTCGTGGAGCTGTGGCTTGAGGAGTAGACTTGGGTGCATTGGCAGCAGAATCATGTGTGGCAGAGTCATCATTGGTGGAATAAGATGCAGCTTTGCTAAACTGACCATCCAATGGACGAATGCCTTCATCAATAACAGTAGGCTCCTTGCCCTTTTCATCAGCTGAGGAATATGTCCGCTTGAGGACTTCGATTGGGGGCAAGTAGCTGAGGTGATTCTGAAAATCAGCCTTGTAGTTGAGTGAAGACCTTGTTCTGAGGAATCTCATGATCCAAGGAGCATAATGCTTCAGCTCAAATTGAGAGAGAGCAACATTGGCCAGAGTCCTCATGAAGAAATCATGATAGTTGACAGGTATGCCATGCATGATGTTGAATAGCAGATTCTTCATGATGCCAACGACTTCTTCATCATTCGAGTCGTGGCCTTTGATTGGACTCATAGTCTTTGTGAGAATGCGATAGACTGTTATGGGCACATAGAGCAATTCCCTCACGAGGAATTTGGTCCTTGGGGCTTGACCAGGTTTCAGAGGCTTCATAAGCACTTGCATATAGTGAGAAGTGAGCTCAGGTTCTTGGTACAGGCAACGAGCTCCTTCAAGGGGAGGACTAATTGGCAGGCCATGAAGTAATTCAGAGGCCGGTGCTTTGTAATGAGTGTTATCGGTCATCCCGTCCAAAACCCAGGAGTTCACATCGTCAGCATCTCCTGTGATGTGCAGTGCTGCATAGAATTGAAGAATGAGCTCTTCATTCCAGTAAACTATGTTTGTGCAAAAGTTGAGGAGGCATGCGTCATGAAGCACACTGAGGACAGGTGAGAAGCATGGCAGTGATTCCATGTCCACATGAGGAATACGCTCGTGGTCGAAGACTTTGTCCTTGTTGAAGAGGAGTGAAGAATAGAAGTTGGCCTGACTGGCGGTCCAGAAGCGCTTCCTTATAAGACGAGCAGAATCATAGGGATTATAGTCAGTGAAGAACACATGCTCGCCGAAGAAGTCATCAGCCTTGAATTTCTGCTTCTTTGAGAATGGATCCTTTGGCTTGGGCTGAGGAGTGTCAGTCAATTGCATTATCACCTCAGGAATCGCAATCTCAGGTTCCACAGGCTGAGGAATTTCAGCATCTTCTTCAGTGACAGCCTGGGTCTTCAATTCTTCATTTACATTTTCATCAGCACGAGTGGCTGGAATTTCTTCATGGACAGACGGTGTGGCATGTGGTTCATCGGATCCCATTTGAACTGTAGTTACTGGGGACTGAGGAATCTGCTGCAATGGTGTGAATTGTGGAGAGTTGGGGTGCTGACTTTCCCAAAAGTCACCATTCATCACTGGAGTAGTGCTTCCAATGTCCACATCTTCTTCTTCCATTTCTTTAACGCCGGCCTCTTCAGCAGTGAACTGAGGCATAGGCGAGGAGACAATTGGTGTTTAAGGGATTGCATCCGCTTCAATTTCTTCATCCATCTGCTCTGACGAAGCAGCAGAAGGATTCTCTTCATCGGATTCACTTGGAATCACATATTCTTCATCAAAAGGAACAAGGTCCTTTGATGACATGGTTGAAATAGGAACAACATCAATTGGGTTGTCAAATGAGCTAGTCAATGGCTTCATGTTCTTCGGGGCTGAAGAATCTGATGAAGTTGATGCCTTCCTTTTCTTCACTGCTGCACGCTCTACAGCCTTGGTCTTCTTCACATCTGATGCAGATGGAAGGATCGGAGTTGGGGTAGGCGCAGGAGGAGCAGAGGAATTTGGTTGATTTTCTTCAGGCACAACTGATGCAGTTGCCCTGACTTCTTCATTTTCTTCAGGCGCACCACTAGTGGATGCCCTGGCAATTTCTTCAGCGGCTGGAATGCAGTCATCAGCCCTGGTGCTTTGAATTTCTTCAGCAGCTTGAATGTCATTAGCGGTGCTGGTATTTTCTTCAGTCGGCTGAGTAGATGCTTCAACCTGAGGATTTTCTTGTTGCGTTGGAGCTGCAACATTGGATGTGAACTTTTCAGTCAACTTCACAAACCTGACTTCGGCTCCAAGCCAGTCAGCTCTGTAGACGTCAAATTCATCACTGAGGTTTTTGATCTCAGATTGAATGTTGACAAGTTCTTCAGTTGTCATTGAGACAACGTTTTTCTTTAGGAAGCGCTCCTTCTTGTGCTGCGCTTTTTTGATCTTCCTGGCCTTTTCAAATTTCCATTTTTCTTCTTGGATGAAGGCGGTCAGCATATGACTTTGGCCAGGAGTCAGCTTGAAATCAGGCATAGGAGTGTTGGGGTCCTTGTGCCAGCGATCAATGTAATCGAGGATCAACTTGGGATCCAAAAGAAGAGGCAGATTTGTGCCCTTGGCTCTAGCGGCCCTGACCTGCCTATCTCTGATGATTTCTGCAAGTTCATCATCATCAGCTTCGTCTTCATCAGACGGCACTTGGAAGGCGACCTGCTTCTTGCGAGGACTTGGGCGAGAGCCACTTCTAGCAGTGGCCTTTCTCTTCAACAGAGAGGGTCCCGTTGAAGAATTTGGTGCAGCTGAGGAACTAGCAGAAGCTCCTGAGGCAATAGAGATGCCTATCGTCCTTTGGCACCTGGCAAGGTGCACAGGTGTAGATGATTTGATCGGAGCAGCAGAGGACTTTGGAGCGGGAGCAGCATGAGAAGTTGGTCATGAGGGCTTTGAAGATTCTGGCCGTGAGGGCATTGCTGAGAAACTGGGCCGTGAGGGGATTAAAGATGAAGCACTTGGCTTATAAGCAGGCTTCTTTGCCATGGCCTTCTTTGGCTTGCTAGCAGAGGCCTCAGCAGTGGCAGCAGAAGTAGCAGCAGAGTCTTCGTTGAATTTCCTCACTGCTTCTCTTGCTTGTCTGGCCAACTTGGCCTGGCGCTTGGCCCATTCATCAGGATAATCCTCACCCCGCTTGAGGCTGGTGGGATCTGCTTCTTGGCCAGGTGCCAATGGAGGTCTTGGGCATGGAGGATTTAGAATGAATTTCTTCATGTACTTGGGAGTAACATACCTGTACTCCCTCCACTCTCTTTCCCATCTCCTCTCAATTCTTCGGATGCGCACCTTGCGCTGATTTTTGTCCTCCTTGCCAAACTTGGCCTCATGAGAAGTGCAGTAATACTTGTATATGTCATCAGGGATCTCGAAAGTAGTGTTGACCTCAGGCCTCTTTTGTAACACCCACGATGCGGCTATAACTCCCACGTGTCGAGGCACGACTTAGAGGCATAACCGCATTGTGGTTTTGTCGCAAGAAGGGTCATCTTCACACAATCCCATGTAATGAACAAGAATGGGATAACGAGAGTTGGCTTACAATCGCCACTTCACACAATACATAAATATAATTCATACATCATCCAAAAACCACACATAGACCGACTATGGTCAAGATCCAAATGAAAATAAGATAACCCCAAATGCTAGATCCCCGATCGTCCCAACTGGGCTCCACTACTGATCATCAGGAAAAGACACATAGTAACGTCCACGTTCCTCATCGAACTCCCACTTGAGGTCGATCCCATCATCTGCAATGGCATCGTCGGCACCTGCAACTGTTTTGGTAGAATCTGTGAGTCACGAGGACTCAGCAATCTCACACCCGCGAGATAAGGACTATTTAAGCTTATAGGAAAGGATGGTGTAAAGAGGTGGAGCTGCAGCAGGCACTAAACATATATGGTGGCTAACATACGCAAATGAGAGCGAGAAGATAAGCAACGGAACGGTCGTCAACTAGTAATGACCAAGAAGTGATCCTGAACTCCTACTTACGTCATTCATAACTCAAACCGTGTTCACTTCCCGGACTCCGCCGAGAAGAGACCATCACGGTTACACACGCGGTTGATGTATTTTAATTAAGTCAAGTGACAAGTTCTCTACAACCGGACATTAACAAATTCCCATCTGCCTCATAACCGCGGGCACGGCTTTCGAAAGATAATACCCTGCAGGGGTGTCCCAACTTAGCCCATCATAAGCTCTCACGGTCAACGAAGGATAAACCTTCTCCCGGAAGCACCCGATCAGTCTCGGAATCCCGGTTTACAAGACATTTCGACAATGGTAAAACAAGACCAGCAAAGCCGCCCGAATGTGCCGACAAATCCCGATAGGAGCTGCACATATCTCGTTCTCAGGGCACACCGGATGAGCAGTCCATACAACTAAAACCAATCCTCGAGTTTCCCCAAGGTGGCGCTGCAAAGGGCTCTAGTTTGGACCAGCACTCAGAGGAACACTGGCCCGGGGGTTTAAATAAAGATTTCCCTCGGGCTTGCGAAAACCCGGGGGAAAAGGCTTAGGTGGCAAATGGTAAAACCAAGGTTGGGCCTTGGTGGAGGAGTTTTATTCAAGGCGAACTGTCAAGGGGGTCCCATAAATCACCCAACCGCGTAAGGAACGCAAACTCAAGGAACATAATACCGGTATGACAGAAACTAGGGCGGCAAGAGTGGAACAAAACACCAGGCATAAGGCCGAGCCTTCCACCCTTTATCAAATATATAGATGCATTAATATAATAAGAGATATTGTGATATCCCAACATATCCATGTTCCAACATGGAACCAACTTCAACTTCACCTGCAACTAACAACGCTATAAGAAGGGCTGAGCAAAAGCGGTAACTTAGCCAAACAACGGTTTGCTCGGAAAGGATGGTTAGAGGCTGACATGGCAAAATGGGAGGCATGATATGGCAAGTGGTAGGTAGCGCAGCATGGCAATAGAGCGAACAACTAGCAAAGCAAAGATAGATGTGATTTCGAGGGTATGGTCATCTTGCCTGCAAGGTTCTCAGAGTTGTCGAAAGCTTGATCCTCGTAAGCGTACTCAATAGGTTCCTCGTCCGCGAACTTGTCTCCCGGCTCTACCCAACACAAGAACACAAGCAACGGAACCACAATCAATCACGGGAAAATGCACAAGCAACATGATGCAAAACATGAATGATATGCAATATATGATATGCGATGCATATGCGTGCTCCGGAAGGAAAATGATGAACAAGGCAGTAACTTGGCAAACCAAGCATGCCACTGGAAGGATGATATGATTTCGGTCGAAATCGATATAAAGATCACCGGAAATGGATGCACGGTTTGCAAATGGCAAGCAAAACAAAAATGACACGAATCTGTGATTAACAGCATGATAGCACTTAGAATGCAACAAGTAACAATGCTACAGCACTCCAACGTAGCAACAAAGCATATGGCAGTAACCTACAGGAGATGCTTGACAAAATATGAACACTGAGCTATGGCTAGATCACAAAATAACAGGTTCAAACAAGCATGGTAAAAGTGCAAAAGATAACAGGTTCACAGACTGAAATTACTGGACATGGCAGAAACAGCATCAGGTAGCAATGTTCAGAGCACGAAATGAACATGCTACAGGAACTTAACATGGCAAAAAAAGGCATGGAAGTATTCTACTAAATGCATATGAAAAAAGTCCCTTGCTGACCATAAGCCATAAAGGACCAGAAGATATGTTGGCAACCATGTAAACATAGCAAGTTTCGTTAACAGGTTTCAGACTTGGCAGAAAACAGAGCATGGCAGAAACAATAATATGAAGGCATCTTTGTGAGCTTGATGCACTCACCACAAAGCAAAGCATGACAAAACAAGCATACCTACAGCAAGATGGCATGTTTATGAAGCTATCCATGGTCAGAGAAAAATACATAGGATGTATGGAACAACTACAACAACGTTGGCAAAATTGAATAACACGTAAACAATCTGCCAGAAATATTTCATAGCAAAAGTAGAGCAAGATTGAGTCATGCTATGGAACCCCATAATTGCAAACAAAGGCAGGAATGGATCCATTACAACAATATCTACAAAACATCCTTACTGAACATCACCAAAATAAGCATGGATCTCTCTGTAGCCACATGGATACATAGCAACAAAATAACAGCAGACAAAGACTTGGTAAATTTACAAAGTCCCTGAAATCAGAAACATTACGAAGCCTAGTTTGCATGCTTGTGCTAGTCACCACAGAGATCACAAAAATATATGGCATACACCCCTGTAAAGATGGCATGGCATACAACAAAACACATGTAGAGCTCATGCCCATAAGATGCACAGATTAAATGCAACAAAAATAACAAATCCTCAAGTTCTGATAAGTGACAGCAGATAACAGCAACTAGCACTCTTGCACCAGAGATTTGGTCATCAAGATGGACTCAAATGAACATGGTGCAATGTAACAAAATGTAAAGCATCATGAGACGAACATTTCAATATATTACAACTGCGAAACGAAGCTATATGCAGAGAGTTACGATGCAAAGAACAGGGGCATATATCATAAAATCACAGGACTTGGAAATATTTCGGGGGAGAAGTCAACCTAGGGCGTTGACTGGATCGGGATCGGGAGCTCGTCGAGGTCGCCGGAGCTCAGAGCTGGGGAAGGAGAGGAAGGAGGGACGGGCTCGGGGTGCGGCGGAGACGGCGGTGAGGCGGCGGGGCTCGCCGGCCGGTGCGGGAGGGTGGCGGAGGACGGACGGCGACGAGCGCTGTTGAGGATATAACCATTAGAGTCACCCGCCCAGGAGGGGCCGGGTTACGTCATAATGATCATCACGTGAATCCCAATACCAAGCTTGAAGATGGCGGATCAGTAATGGGCTAAGACCCGGAGGCGGCTTAAGGCCCGTAGTGATAACCCGCCGTTATGGCAAGACTTGTAATGTAAGGCAAGAGTAGTTAAGAGTCAGAGCCGGATACTGTTATAAGCCGGCCAGGACTCTTAGAGCCGCGGGCGTCAACCTCTCTATATAAAGGGACGACCCGGCGGCGGTTCAGGACGAGAGAGAACAGACCGAGAACCGGGCATAGCGATTAAGCTCCCTGGTTATCGAAACTCTAAGCAATACCACCTCAACTGGACGTAGGCTTTTACCTTCACCGTAAGGGGCCGAACCAGTATAATCCTCGTGTTCCTTGTCCCGTTGAACCCCTTTAAGCTTCCTAGCGGCGGTGGCTCCACGACTAAGTCCTAACACGAGGACATCTGCCGTGACAATTCCATGACAGTTGGCGCCCACCGTGGGGCTGGCGCACGGTGGATTTGAGTTCTTGAAGGGCAGCTTCAAAGGGCTCAAGGGATACGTTGTGGGCTGGATGACCAAGAGTCGTCGCGGCAAGCTCTACATTGACGATGTGAATTGGGGCACCGACGCCGGCTCAATTGAGTACGGGTACCGGGTCCCCTTCGGCGGGATTCATGTCTTTATTGGCAAGATTGGTGAGCCGGGCCCTGAGCCGGACCTCGGCGCCGATCTCATCGAGACGGCTCAACGTGCACGACCTGCCCGGGCTTTGCCTGCCTTGAAGCGTGCTTTCGTGGGATGCGTCCATGGAGAGCTCTCTGAAGGATCTGGATTTGGTGATGAGACGGCCGCTCGCTCTGACGGCGAGTCATCCACAGAGGAAACCGATTCGTTATACCAACTTCAAGATGGCAGGCTCAGGGGTTATTCCGATGGCGACAGTATTCCGGACCCCTTTGAGCCGCCGAGCTGGGTTGGAATCTTCATGGCTGGCGCACAACCTGTTCAAAACCCCACCGCCGGGGCAGGAAGCCCTGTGCCCTCGCCGGCTCAGGTGCTGATGGATCTCACAGACAAGATGACGGCCCTATTAACCGCTACGGTCGCCCCAGCGGATCAAGCTCAGCATGACACGGAGGTGGCACAGTTAAAGCTGGATCGAGCAAAAGCCAAGGAGGATCTAGCGGCGGAAGGGATCAGGATGGCTGCGGAGAGGGCGGCTCTCGACGCCCAGACTCAGCTGATTCAGGCACAGTCTTTCCGGCTCACGATGGATCAGAACTTGTCCAATGAGGTCATGAGAAGGAGGCATCAAAAGGCCCAATCTCGACTCCCTCCGGTTTACGATCCTCGAAACCTCTTCAACACACCTGGTGCAGGGCCCAGTAACCCGCCAGAGGTCATGACGCTCGGGGTTGGAACGTCAATTCAGCCCCAAGTGATGGGGCCTCCCCGGGTGAACGCTACCCCACCTCAGTATGTGCCAATACCACCGGGTCATTATGCCAACCCGTTGGAAAACATGGTCGCCGCGGCAGCGCGACTGGCGGCTCTCCCAATCGATGGCGACTCTCCAACGGCGGTTGAAACCCGCCGGGTCAGAGAACTCCTTCAGACGGCTCTGGCGCAGCAGGAGGCATATTCTTATAGCCGGGACAGGATTCATTCAACCCCTCGTCCAGGCCGAAGCCCGAGTTATAGCAGACACATGATCTCAGCGACCGGCTCAAGCAACGTCCGACGCAATGACTTGCCTCCTGGCCACGGCCCGGCTTATCCGACGGCTCATAACGGAGCCTTTCATGCGGTAGATCAAGACAGGGCACGGCAAGAGGCGGAGCAGGCGCCTCAGTTGACGGCTTACCAGCCACCCCTGGCTTATCCGAAAGCTTCTATTGATGCGGGTATACCTACGAGGACTGGAGGTGTCCCTTGTCTGGTGCCAGCTCTCCGCAATGAACGTCTGCCTAAGGATTTCAAAGTGTCTAGGAAGGTGCCTAATTACACGGCTGATTTACAACCCGGAGCCTGGATCGAGAGTTACGAGATGGCCATGGAGTTGCTGGAGGTTAGTGAAGCAGCAATGGCCAAGTACTTCACCATGATGTTGGATGGAACTGCCCGCACTTAGTTGAAGGGGCTGCCACCAAACTCTATTGGGTCTTGGGCTGAACTGAAAGCCCGGTTCATCCAAAACTTCAAAGATACCTGTAGGCAGTCTATGTCAATTGTGGATTTGACTAACTGTAAGCAGCAGGAGGGTGAGTCTACAACCCATTGGGTTCGCCGGGTCAAAGAGATAATACATTCATCTGATAAGATGGATGCCGGCTCTGCAGTCTTAATGTTAGAGCAGAATTGTCGCTTTGCGCCCCTTAAGATGAAGCTCGGGGGGCTCAAGCGCGATTGCAACGATATGGGTACGCTGATGGCGGCTCTGGTTAAGTACGCCGACTCTGATAGTACCAAGGATCCCGCGTCGGATGATGAAAGGATAGGGAAGGGAAAACGGAATGGCAATGGCAAGGGCCCTCAGCATAACCCGGCGAACCAGGGGGGTAACAAGCGTAAGGCTGATGGCAGTATGGAGTTTGTGGCCAACACCAGTTCATAGGGTAACAACCACCGGCGCAAGGGGAGGCCACCTCCCCGCGCCGGCGGGTCAGGCCCGACGCTTGAGCAGTTGTTGAATGAGCCTTGTCCAAGGCATGGCTCTAGGGAAAAGTCGGCCACTCATCTGTGGAAGGACTGCGCAATCATGAAGGCCTTAAAAAATTCCAATACTTTCAATGGCAATAATGGCCCGGGCGGCGGCTCAGGCGCCGGCGGCTTTCATGGCCCGGGCGGCGGCTCAAATTCCAATTCTCAGAATGTTCAAGGGGGCTTTAATCAGCAGTCCGGCCAGGGTCATCAGCAGCAGCAGCAAGGGGGATACCAGACCAATCCAAAGCAGCTCAATGGTGGACAGTATCATGTGTTTACCACCAGTCTGTGCAAGCGAGATCAGAAGCTTCACAAAAGGGCTGTGAATGCTGTTGAGCCGGCGGTTCCACGCTATTTAAGATGGTCTGAGCAGCCTATTGTATGGAGTAGGGAAGATCACCCTCCCCGGGTTGATAATCCGGGTCACTTGGCCCTAGTGGTGGCTCCTCAGGTGGGGGGATATAAGTTCACTAAAGTGCTCATGGACGGAGGCAGCAGCATCAACATCCTCTATTATGAGACCTTCCATCGTATGGGGTTGATTGATAAGAACCTCAGCCAGTCCAATACTGTTTTCCATGCTGTGGTGCCTGGTAAGTCAGCATATCCAGTTGGTAAGATTGAGCTGGAAGTGGCTTTTGAAGATGAGTACAATTACAGGGCGGAAAAATTAACCTTTGAGGTGGTTAAGATAAGAAGTCCGTATCATGCTATATTTGGGCGGCCGACTTACGCCAAGTTCATGGCACGACCGTGTTACGTGTATTTGCAGCTCAAGATGCCGGGTCAGAACGGGACCATTACGGTTCATGGCGGCCGAAAGATAGCCTTGGAGTGTGAGGAAGGTGACGCGGCTTATGCAGAATCTGTTTGTGCAACGGAGGAGTTGAAGTTTTACAAGGACAACGTTGACCCGGCAGATATGACGTCTTTGAAAAAGCCGACCACGGAGCATCAGCCGGCAATGAAATTTAAGTCAGCTGATGAGACTAAGCTTGTTGACTTCGTTCCAGGTGACTCATCTCAGCAGTTTAGCATCAGTGCCAATCTGGATCCGAAATAGGAAAGCGCGCTCATCGAGTTTATCCGTGAGAATAGGGACATTTTTGCATGGAAACCTTCTGACATGCCAGGTGTACCTAGAGAACTCGCTGAGCACACTCTCAATGTTGATCCGAAATTTAAGCCGGTCAGGCAATTCCTTCGGCGGTTTAATGAGAGGCGGAAAGCCATTGGTGAGGAGGTAGCCCGGCTCTTGGCGGCTGGGTTTATTGTTGAAGTCTTTCATCCAGAATGGTTAGCTAACCCGGTACTCGTGCTCAAGAAGAACGGCACCTGGCGGATGTGTGTAGACTACACGGACTTAAACAAGGCTTGTCCGGCTGATCCTTTTGCTCTCCCCCGTATTGATCAAATCATTGATGCTACGGCGGGTTGTGAGCGCTTAAGTTTTTTGGATGCTTATTCTGGGTACCATCAGATTAAAATGGCAGTTAAGGACCAGGAGAAGACGGCGTTCATCACTCCCTTTGGAGCCTTCTGTTATGTATCTATGCCTTTTGGACTCAAGAGTGCACAGGCGACTTATCCGCGTTGTGTGCAGAATTGTCTTCATAACCAGATTGGGCGCAATGTTTATGCCTATGTGGATAATATCGTGGTTAAGTCCAGGGAGAAGGAGACCCTGATAGATGATCTTAGAGAAACCTTTGATAATCTCCGGGTTTACAAGATGATGCTTAACCCGGCCAAGTGTGTTTTTGGTGTTCCCGCAGGCAAGCTCTTGGGTTTCCTGGTTTCTAACAGAGGCATTGAAGCTAACCTGGAAAAGATCAAGGCAATCACCTCTCTGGCTAAGCCGGCGTGCATCAACGACGTCCAGCGTCTGGCAGGCCGCATCGCTGCTCTGAGCCGGTTTATAAGCCGTTTGGGTGAAAAGGCCATGCCACTGTACCGGTTGATGAAGAAAACAGATGACTTTGTCTGGAATGATGCTGCTAATGCTGCTTTTGAGGATTTGAAGAGACAGCTGGCTGAGCCCCCAGTTCTTGCTGCTCCGGTTGGCAAGGAGCCCTTATTACTGTATGTAGCTGCTAACACACGAGTCGTCAGTGTGGCTGTGGTGGTGGAGCGCAAGGAAGAGGGTAAGGAGTATCCGGTTCAGCGACCGGTTTACTACGTCAGTGAAGTGCTCATTGAGTCCAAGCAGCGGTATCCACATTGGCAGAAGCTTGTTTATGGTGTGTTCATGGCAAGCCGGAAGCTTAAGCATTATTTCCAGGGTCACCCCATCACTGTGGTTAGTTCTGCTCCCTTAGGAGATATCATCCAAAACAGAGAAGCCACGGGAAGAGTGGCTAAGTGGGCTATAGAGCTTGGGCCTCATGGTCTGAAATACGTGCCACGCACTACTGTCAAATCTCAAGCATTGGTGGATTTCATCAACGATTGGACAGAGCTGCAGGTGCCTGAAGAGAAGTCGGATTACATATTGGACTATTCACTTCGACGGGTCTAGGCAATTGGAGGGCTCGGGGGCTGGAGTTGTATTAACTTCCCCTAGAGGTGACAAGTTTTGTTATGTGCTACGGTTGATGTTTCCCTGTACTAACAATGCGGCTGAGTACGAGGCCTTGCTCCATGGTCTTCGGATGGCTAAGGAGATGAGCTTGAGCCGGGTAAGGTGCTTTGGCGACTCAGATTTAGTGGCTCAACAAGTGTCGGGCAAGTGGGATTCCAAGGACCCTCTCATGGCGGCTTATCGCCGCGAAGTTGATGCCATTGCTGGACACTTTCAGGGTTACCAAGTAGAGCATATTGATCGCAGGAAGAACGAGGCGGCTGATGCTTTAAGCCGGCTGGGCTCTCAGCGAAAGCCGGTGCCACCTAATACTTTCTTGGACATCTTGCGTAACCCTTCTGTTAAGTTGCCTACAGAGGAAGACTTGGCTGTTCCTGACCCGGAGGCACGGTTGGTGGCGGCTCTCCACATTACCCCAGACTGGACAGTACCATACTTGGCTTACATGACCCGGGGAGAATTGCCTGAGGATGAAACTTTGGCCAGACAAATAACCCGGCGGTCTAAGTCAATGATAATTATCAATGGTGAGCTGCATCATCGCAGTGTCACTGGAACTTTCCAGCGTTGTGTTTCCCCTGAGGAAGGTCAAGAAATTTTACGTGAGATTCACGAGGGGGATTGTGGCCATCATGCTGGCTCAAAATCCCTTGTGGCCAAGGCTTTTCGTCATGGTTTTTATTGGCTGACGGCTCATGCTGATGCGGAGGACTTGGTCAGTAAATGTGACGGTTGTCAGAGGTTCTCACGACGGGCTCATGTGCTGGCTCAGGAGCTGAGGATGATTCCAATTACTTGGCCATTTGCGGTTTGGGGGCTTGATATGGTTGGGCCTTTTAAAAGGTCCAAGGATCAGAAGACCCACCTCTTGGTGGCAGTTGACAAGTTCACAAAGTGGGTTGAGGCAGAGCCAGTTAGCAAGTGTGATGCGGCCACAGCGGTTCAGTTCATGAAAAGGGTGATATTTCTCTTTGGTTTTCCACACAGCATTATAACTGACAATGGTACCAATCTGTCTAAGGGCGCCATGGAGGAGTTTTGTCAACGAGAGCATATTCGACTTGATGTTTCATCAGTGGCTCACCCTCAATCCAATGGTCAAGCTGAGAGAGCTGATCAGGAGATTTTGAAGGGCATCAAGCCCCGGCTTTTGGTCCCTTTGCAACGGATGCGGGGTTGTTGGGTGGAGGAGTTACCCTCCGTGTTATGGAGCATCAATACTACTCCTAACAGATCTACGGGTTACACGCCTTTCTTCATGGTTTATGGAGCGGAAGCAGTCCTCCCCAGCGACATCCGTCATGACTCGCCTCGAGTGGCGGCTTATGTTGAGGCGGATAATGAGCGGGCGCGCCAAGATGCTCTTGACTTGTTGGACGAACAGCGGGATGTGGCAGCAGCTCGCTCGGTGATTTACCAACAAGACCTACGCCGTTATCACAGCCACCGGGTGAAGTCCCGGGTCTTCCAGGAAGGTGATCTGGTGCTCCGGCTCATCCAAGATCAGACAGATGCACACAAGTTATCCCCGCCTTGGGAAGGGCCCTTTGTGGTCAGCAAGAACTTGCACAACGGGTCATACTACCTTATCGATGTTCGGGAGCACAAAGATTCACGCAAGTCGGAGGAAGAGACCCGTCGGCCGTGGAACATAGCTCAGCTTCAGCCTTATTACACTTGAGCCACTGGCTCTCATAATGTACATATTTCTATAGCCATGTATATATTATGATAAATAATAAAGCAGGACCTCTGTCCTTTTCTCCTCCAAAGGTAAATGTGTTATTTCCATTACAACATTACATGGTCACTTGGAGGTGGGTCTGGCTTACGATCGTATCCGAATTTGGCCGTTACCAATATGATCACCTGGGGGCTTCCTGTTCAAACATAGGTCGTATTCGAACCGAAGAGAACATAGCTGTCGATACCCATTTGATTGGAAAATTGCCGAGCTCATTGAGGAGTTTTTCTTGATCATATTTGAATCATAGCTCAACCCCCTTGGGAACCGATGTGGATCGTATTCGAATCAGCGTCGCTAAACAACTCTCAAGGTCATTTGGGGGCTTCCTGTTCACACATAGGTCGTATTCGAACCAAAGAGAACATAGCTGTCGGTACCCTCTTGATCGGCAACGCCAACGCCACTGGGGGCTATACGATCGCATTCGAATCTTAGCTTAACCCCTTTGGGACGGTTTTCTGGTCGTATTCGAATCAAAAGCCCTTAAGTTTTGACCTTTTGGTTTACAACAAGTTGTTTTGATCATATCAACAGTGGGCAAGGGCGGTTCTTGTTCCGCCCGCTTAACTTTGATTAACAATGTTGCTATCAATGCTGGTGAACCGGAGTTAAGTTCTCAACCTCATTATTTGGGTTACATAAGCCGGACATATACTTGCAAGGTTTGTAGGTAGGCTATTGTGGTTATCCTGAAGATATGGTTGAGAGCCGGTCTTTTATAACCTTGGTTATGTTCCGGGTTAAGTGTAAGATATATGACTCTCCATGCGGTAAGCCGCCTAGAGACTTGTGATTTATTTTTCTATGCAGAACAATTAAAGACAGTTCTTAAAGCTTAAGGAGAATAAATGATCAATTATAACCCGGAGGAATATGAAGAAGCAGCTTAAATGGAGTTAAGCATTCAACACGTGCACGATGGCACGACAAAATTAAGTGTTTGTCCTACTCTATTACAAGACTCCCCGAGTCCAAAAGGTGAGGCATTGTTTTAAGGTGTAACCATGAGCCGCCCAAAACTCAAGGTGCTTGTTGGGTCGAAGCTTCCGGCTCATCCCTCTCCGCTCCTCCGGCTGATTCCATGACCTGGAAGGTTGATGATTTCCAGTCAATGCCGCTCAAAGCTTCAAATTGAGCCTCGTCATCAATTAACCCGGCCGGGTCAACTTCTGGGGCGAAGGTATGCTTACGAGTCGGAGGGATCAAGCTGATTGCTTCATAGCGTGGAGTGGGGATCCTCTGATTCTCCGCGTCATAGCCCGGCTGATACTTGGTAAGGTCGGTGTCATTCCCAATCAGGGTAGCCACCGGGCGCATGCTCTTCACACAGGCAGCGAAGTCTTTCTGGTCAAAGGGGGTGCCGTCTTCCTTCAGGCTGGGGTATCCAAGAGCGATGTCGGCCGGGTCTAGCTTCGGGAGAAAAGCCTTGGCCCGGCTCAGAGCAGCTATAGCTCCGGCTCTTGCAGAAGCCCGTCTCAGCTCTTGGAAGCGTTGAGGAAGAACGGCAAGCCGCCTGAGTACGTCCGCCAGGTGAGTCGGAACCTCATTGGACAGAGCCACAACGGCTAAAGCACGCTGTGACCCGGTGTAGAGTTGCTCCACCAAGGTGTAAACAGCCTTCAGCTTGGTCAGAACATTTTGATTAAGGTTGGAGCTTCTGGGACCTGTATAACAAGGTCAGGTGAGCTGATGGCAATTGTGGGACTTATAAGACATAAAGAATGTAAGCTTGTTAAAAGATTGCAAAATGACTTACCGAAGATTGCGGCGACCATCTGTGACACATGGCGCTTTAAGCCGGAGAGTTCGGCGGTTCTCTCAGTCAGAGCAGCATCCGCTTGTTCGGCCCGGCTAAGCAAAGCAGTTTTCTCCTCGGCCCAAGTCTTTCTTTCTGTTTCAAATTTCTTCTTCAGCTTTTCTTGTGCAGCAACACTGAACTCAAATTTGGCGTTGGCCTTCCGGGTCTCAGTTTCCTGAGTCTTCAGGCGGTTCTTCAGCTCAGAGATTTCAGATTCAAATTTCTCGCAGGCAGCCTGTACAAATTCCGGGTTACAGTGTGAGTGATTATTATGCAACATTAAAGTCCCAAGCACTTTGCAAGCAAAGACACTTGGCACTTGGGGGCTAATGTATGCTGAAAGATTCTATTTACAATTGCCAGTTCATGAAGGTAAGCCGGAAGTCAAGTCTACAACATATTATATCATAAGTAATAGACTTGGGGGCTAGCATGGTAAGGATGACTACGGAGTAAGCAAGAGGGTTGTACCTCAGATTTTTGCTATATCTGCTTCACCATATCAATCTCCAGGTCCCGGCTGTTGTGCACTTGACCAATGTAACCAGAAACAATGTCTCCAATGCTCAAGTTAGCATAGTCAGTGATCTCCAGTCTAGCCCTGCGGCGCTCCAGCAGTTCTTCTTTGGCAGAGCATCTGGCCAGCACAAGTGGGTCTTCCCGGCTCAACATATTCAGTCCGGGTAATCACCACATCCGGGTCATCGGCCGGTTGAGCTGAGCTGGGAATCTCCGGGTTGTCAGAACCCGCCATGGTTTGTTCTTCAGTTGAGGCGGCGGTTTCCGGAGCTGGTGCGGATGGCGGTTCAGAGGCAGAGGCATTGGGTTCAGTTAAGTCCGGCTCTTCGGCCGGTTTATTTTTCTTGGCCCTCTTGCTGAGCTTGGCTTGGGCACTGAAAGTAAAAAGGTTAGTACAAAAAACATAAGTAAGATAAGCACAAAATGAGATGATTATCGTTACCCGGGTGCGGTCTTGAAAGCCGGCAAGTTAGATTGCATGGAGTCACCGGAGGAAGGTGAAGTTTCCTGATAGTTTGAATCAGATGAATTGAGTGGTTGACGGGTGACGCCCGCTAAAGGATGAAAAGGGTATAAGTTGGAGATAACCTCAGTCCGGCGCTTTCTTGATGCTTCGGGTAAGCCGGAGGAGAGGTCTGCATCCTTGCTGGCCCGGGTTTGCCTCCAGCTCTCATGATTCTGTTGCTTCAAAAGAAATTGAGGATCTTGATAAGCTAAAGGATGCGAAAATCTTACTTTCCGGGTTACTCTTCGGACTTTCAGCCTTGGCGAGGGGTCCGAGTCGGAGGAAAGTATAGTTACCTCTTCAATCACCGTTACTCGCTCCGGTATCATCCTGCTGATAATTAGTGTCAATAAGGTGGTTAAAAACAGATGAAAAACAAAAGAAGAGCCTAAAGAATCAAGAGCTACCTCTGACTCGGAGCTATCATCCAACTAAAGCAGCTCTGAGGCGCTAGGCTTACTTCCCTTCTTGCGGGGAGCGGCTCTCCTGGCGGCTTTCTTAGCCTTCCTGGCTTTTTTAGCAGCCTCATGGTCATACTTGACCTTCCAAAACTTGTCATTAGCCTGGAAAAATGCAACAAAGGTTTCCTTGAAGTTAAAACGAAAACTGTTAAAATGGAAAGTAAAGTGCTCAGATTGGTAGCTTACCGACGGAGCCGGGTTAGCTTGGCAGAAGGGGCTTAAGCCGGTCCTCCCGCAGTCTGCTAAGCTCTCGTTCAAGAGGGACTTGGTCATGTCGTCCACGACGTCCTCAGGTAGATCATTGGGGTTGTGCCGCAGAGGGTCATCCTTCCGGCCCGTGTAATCACACATTAGGCCGGGGCGGCGGCTCAAGGGAATCACCCGCCAAGAAATCCAGACCCGGACCAGATCAACGCCGTTAAGGCCATTTCCTAGAAGAGCCTTAATCTTGTTGATGGTGGGGATCAGTGGTTGACGCTCAGCTTGAGATAGTTTGTCTGGCAGGGGGTGAGTTGGCTCCAGACGCAGGGCACGAAAGCCGGGCAGAGGGTTCTCATCAGCCGAAGAATTATCTCGGCAGTAGAACCATGTCTGGTTCCAGTCCTTTGGGTGGCTTGGCGGCTCAGCATAAGGAAAGAGGCAATCTCTCCGTAGTTGAATGGAGATTCCGCCAAGCTCCAAGCCCATTGGCGCACTCATTCTGGCGGTTCAAGTAAAATAACTCCCTAAAGAGTAGCAGGCTGGGTTCCTCTCCAAGGTATACCTCACAAAACACTTGAAAGTTACAAATGTTCGACACGGAATTGGGTCCAATGTCTTGAGGTCGCAGATCGAAGAAGTTCAGAACGTCTCTGAAGAATTTTGAGCCGGGCAGAGCAAAGCCCCGGCTCATGTGATCAGCAAATATCACAACCTCTCCGTCTCTTGGTTGAGGTCTTTCTTCGGACGGGTCAGGGGCACGATAAGACATGACCTCCTTCTTAGGCAGGTAACCCGTCTTCACGAAATCAGCTAAAGTATCATCAGTAACATTGGATCTCATCCAGTTGCACGTAATGGGTGCCTTGGGAGCCTTGGGCTGCATTGTGAAAGACGAAAGCCTATGACAAAGGGAAATGTCCGGTTCAAATATAAGCCGGAGGAAGATTACAGTTCAGTATTCAAGATGGCGGCTTATGAAGGGGCCTAATGACATATGGCTAATTGTGTCGGGTTATCTAAGCCGCTGTGGGCATCATGAGTCATTCAAGTTGTTTAAAACTCTATCATAAATGAGCCGGAAATTTCACAGCGCATGGCCTCTTTTAAGCCGGAGATATGAGCCGCCATAGCTAACAGATGCAATTTTTGACTAAGTGTGGCACAAACAAGTTTCACAGATCGCAGTAATTATTTTGGATCAAACAAACCTCCAGAAAGAAAAAAATTCTAGACCTAGAAAGCTGATACAGAGAAGTTCATGAGCTCTAAGAAGATATCTTTGCAAGTAAAGGGGACATGCTACTGTTGAAAATGGGTGCGAAACCACAGCCGCACGAGCTCTATATGGTTTCTGGATCCAAGGGGGCCGTGTAGGAAGAACTGTGAAGAAATGGTGACGAACTGCGAAGAACAGGGGAGAATTACAAGAACCCTAATGCGAATATACTCTATGGAGTGGCAAGGACTTACGGGTGCTGATGAGGCGCGGAGGTCGCCGCCGTTTCTCTGGACCAGTTCAGGGTGATGCAGCGGCCAAGGTTGGAGAAGACCAGGGGCGCGGCGGCGGCGGAGCTCGAGCTCTGGAGCGACAGAGGAGGAAGACGAGGGAGAAAGGAGTGACGAAGGCCTATGGGCCGGGCCTATTTATAAGGGTGACTGATAAGTGGGCGCGAGAAACGAGGAGGCCAAGACGTGATTATCTCGCCGCGGAAGCGCCTCGATTTTCGGGATGGTCATTAAAGATAAGATCCGTTGCGATATGACAGAATAAAAAATAAATTTAATGGAAGATGACGTCACGGCGGGTTACCAAGAATCCAGAAGATGACGTCACGGCGGGTTATAACTTTCGCACAAGCAGAAGCCGGAAGATTTTATTTCAAAGGGATTGAAGGTTGACATGAACCGGTTCAAATCAATCTGGGGCCTAATGTTGAGGATATAACCATTAGAGTCACCCGCCCAGGAGCGGCCGGGTTACGTCATAATGATCATCACGTGAAGCCCAATACCAAGCTTGAAGATGGCGGATCAGTAATGGGCTAAGACCCGGAGGCGGCTTAAGGCCCGTAGTGATAACCCGCCGTTATGGCAAGACTTGTAATGTAAGGCAAGAGTAGTTAAGAGTCTGAGCCAGATACTGTTATAAGCCGGCCGGGACTCTGAGAGCCGCGGGCGTCAACCTCTCTATATAAAGGGACGACCCGGCGGCGGTTCAGGACGAGAGAGAACAGACCGAGAACCGGGCATAGCGATTAAGCTCCCTGGTTATCGAAACCCTAAGCAATACCACCTCAACTGGACGTAGGCTTTTACCTTCACCGTAAGGGGCCGAACCTCTATAATCCTCGTGTTCCTTGTCCCGTTTAACCCCTTTAAGCTTCCTAGCGGCGATGGCTCCACGACTAAGTCCTAACACGAGGACATCTGTCGTGACAATTCCACGAAAGGCGCGGTCCCGGCGGGTGCGGCGGCGGCGACGGAGGCGGGGTGGAGTGGCGAACGGCGGCGAGGCGGCGGGGCCGGCCAG